>NC_067134.1:11312493-11555416 GCF_021347895.1 Acanthochromis polyacanthus | reverse complement strand
TTAAACAGATCCTCATAAAATAAGGAAATGAAGAGAAAAACATGGGAAAAAAAGAAATAAACATGTTCTCATACATGCAAATGCATAAATACAGTACTTTATACAGAACAGCAGGTAATCCTGTCATTCCTCTCATTCTGGCAGTTCCACGAGGTTTACATCACAACTGTTCATTCCACCTCATCACTTTCATCTGTTAAATTCATGGATTTCACAAAAGCAAAAAAGGGTCCCCACGCTTTCTCAAACGAATCCTGTCTTCCTTTTCGTACGTGTCACTCTTTCTAGAGGAAAGGTTATTAACATCTGCCTCACCAAGTCTACTAATCTTGGTATGCAAGTTTTTTCCAAAAAAATGCAAGTAATTTTTTAGAATGCAGGAGGCTTGAATCTATTACAGGGTTCTCACCAGCAGATTAACGGCCCGTTACGCAGTCGTAACGGCCCGTTACGCTATCAGTTTAAAATATTGTTATGAGAGTGTGTGGCTCCGTCATGAGAGAGGGAGAGAGAGCAGCGTGTGTGAGTGTGAGAGAGGAAGAGAGCGAGATGTCCGAGCGACCCTGAATGCAGCGCGAGCGAGAGAGACGGCAGTTCTGTAGAGGAGGAGAGAAGGTGTGTAGTTGCTGGGTTGTGGTACTGTGCGGTTCAGCCATCTATTGATAGACATAAAGGCTGCAGTGTTCTTCGATATGGCTGGGCTCCTGTGTCTTTGCCTATACGGCTGCTGATGAGTGAAGGGGGTTAACCCTGGGCTTCCTGACCCACGGTCGGGGCCGAACAGGAAGGGTTAACACTGTGATTAGGGCCGCTGCGCTGTTTATTTTGACATATAACGCCATGTGCGTTTGTTTTATCGACTGAGTGCCTATCTAGGTTAATTTATGTCTCCCCACCTCAGCCGTACTTTCTGTCGATTGACCTGTTCCCGTCTATTGCGCATGCGAGCATGCACGTTCCCGTCTATTGCGCGCGCGTGCGGGAGGAACCTGCCGTTACGCTGAAAAAAAAATTCTGCTGAGAAACCTGTATTATTTTACGCTCACTCTTGGTATACTTATGTCACCTTGGATAAAGTCCCAAAATAAAGTGAGCAGGTTCATTATAATATTTTTAGAAATAATATTTTGTATTGTTTTTTTTAAATCTTCCCCAGAATTTTTAAACCTTTGGGCAATCCCACATACAATGGTATAAAAGTTCCCTTTGCCGCATTACATTTAACACATAAATCTGGGATGTTGCTGTTAAATTTATTTAATTTAAATGGTGTAGTATATGTTCTCAACAACCATTTGTATTATATCAATTTAAATCAGGTATTGATTGATTGAGTGTGGGCTTTGGTGCAAATCAGTTCCCAGTCCTCTGATGTTATGTCCATCTTAGATCTTCTTTTCACTCTTTTCGTTTTTTTAACAGTCGTAGTTACCTTGATATCAGGCAGCAAATGGAAATTATGCTATACACAGGACCTTTTCCTGATTGGCTCCTGCTGCAGCTCTATCTATCTATCTAGATAGCTAGCTATACACTACTAACTGTCAAAGCAATGAACGGCAGCAACAAAACCAACCTACTCTGCGGAAAATCATTCAAATAAACGACACTATGGGCTCTCCTATCCCGGAACACACTCAATACCGCCAAGTGATTCACATAACAAACCGAACCAATCAGGTGATTCAAAGCAGTTGAGTGCTTCAAACGTCACTGAAGTGATTCAAACGTCACGAGTCACATGACCAAATCATGCGTCGGCACAGTGGCTCGATACTCTACCGTGCATGTGTTGAAGCCTCGGGTATCAGAGGACCATCACTACCTGAGAATGTCTGTCTGTCTGTACCTGAGAGTTTCCAGTCTACAGTGTAGATCCTCCTCTTTATCCCTCAGCTTCTTCTTTCCTGAGTCTCCTGGATGGTTGTAGCTCAGGTCCAGCTCTCTCAGATTTGAAGTCTTGAAGCTCAGAGCTGAGGCCAGAGAAGCACAGCCTTCCTCTGTGACCAGACAGCCTGACAGCCTGCACACACAAAACAACACAAACCTGAAGGACAACACTTGGCTGGATGTTTCTCACTCTCTTTTCTTCTTTGTCTTTCAGATACATTTTGCTGCACATTTCATGCGTCTCAAGAAAATCAAGAATCAATCTTACATTTTCTTTCAGTTTCAAAGTGTGAGTCCTGACCTGAGAGCTTCCAGTTTACAGTGTGAACTCTCCAGTCCAGCAGAAAGACTCTCCACTCCTGAATCCTGCAGGTTGTTGTTAGTCAGGTCCAGCTCTGTCACACTGGAGGACTGGGAGCTGAGGACTGAGGACAGAGCTCCACAGCTTCTCTCTGACAGATTACAGTTATTAAGTCTAAAGAGACAAAGAGAAGAAAATAAGTAAACATTAAGTACAGTATTTTCTGTCCTGTTTAAAAGACAGCAGAGAATTTAACAACAAATACATTCCACTATATCCAGAATACAGCAGCGCTGAGGACAGTCCTCTGCAATATGATTTAAATGTGAAAATAATCCAAAGTGGAGCACATTACAGTAATCAAATTACTTTGAAGCTGAGCAGTAAAGTATCTGATCTGATTAAAAACAAACTGACAGTTTAGATTTCCTAAATGAAGAACACAGGCCAAACAGCAAGAAATTAATCCAATAAAGGTCAGTACATCTTTCATTGCTGTCATTAGAATGTTGGATTTTTTCACTACTTTCTTTGTCCACCTTTATTTTTGATGACACATTTAATCCTCCTCAGCATGAAGAAACCACATTTCTGTACAGATGTTCCTCCATCTTCAGAGACTATGTCTTCGTCTGCTCTTTGTTGGAGGGTTTGTGTTGCTCTACCTTTGTCTTTAAAATACCCCAAAGTTGGTCTGTTGGCTTCAAATCAGGATACACACTTGGACAAGTCACACTTTGGACTTTTTCCTTCTTTTCAATATGAAAAATAGCGTACTCTATGCTGATGGCAGCGATTAAATCACGGTCAGACTCTGTTACATCTCTGACGTTGCTATAGAACAAACATCTTCTGATCTCCAGTCCTTGTTCTTCAGGTTCCTTCACTTCTACTTGTGCTGTTGAGACTCATGCTTTGGTTTTCACTGACACATGAATCCCACTGGAACCAAACTAAGGATCTTCAAACTCATGTGTTTAAACTCTTTATCTCCACTTTTGATGAAGTCTGGACTCCTCATAGTGTCAGTGAGCTGGACTCTTCATTCTCTCTCAGTCTCAGGAGACACTCTGCTGTCCAGTGATTGGCTCTCAGTCCCTACAGTCTGAAAGGAACCAACAACCTTTCAACAGCCTCACATCTGAAAAAGGTCATAGGGTCCCTATGAGGGTGTAGCTCCTCTTCAGGCAGAGCAGAGAGACCATGAACCTCACCACAGGTGGGATGGATGTTCTATCCTTCACCAACACTTTAGATGATGGGACTCAGCTAATTAAACAGTTACTTTAAACACAGGACACTTGTGCTACAAACAAGAAGGATGCGCCACTCAGTGAAGGACTTAGGATCCCTGACCCATCACTGTGGGGCGGCTGTGGCTCAGGTGGTAGAGCGGATCGTCCAATGAAGGGTCGGCGGTTCGATTCCCGCTCTCGCCTAGTCATGTGCTGTTGTGTCCTTTGGCAAGATACTTTACCTGCCTTGCCTCCAGTGCTGCTCTCACACTGCTGTATGAATGTGTGTGAATATTTGTGGTGGTCAGAGCGGCCGTAGGCGCAGATTGGCAGCCACGCTTCCGTCGGTCACTACAAATGTGGTTACAAATGTAGCTTACCACAACCAGAGTGAGAATATGTGAGTGAATGAATAATGGATCCATTGTGAAGCGCTTTGAGTCCTACTACTATATAAATCTAATCCATTATTATTACTGTACACACCAGTGAGCAGTGATTACCAACACATCTCTGGGGATCATCAGGTGGAAACCTCCCTGCAACAGTGTTTCGTCTAATTAGTCCCACAACACCTCCATAAGGCTAGGATGAACTCTGGCATCCCAGATTCACCCCCCTAGTGCCAGTTCACACTGCTCCTACACAATCCAAACAGCACTGCCACGTTCAACTGACCAAGGCCCATTTAGGAGATGCTCCAGGTAGTGAGCAGTGCTGATGCTACCAGTTCGCTAGTGCAAGATGCTGAATACCTAGTGCCAACTGCTAAAAAGTGACAAAGAAACTATATTTATCGATTCTCCAAACTCGCTAGTGCTAACTCTAAATGCTAATGTTAGCTGCAAGACTACTACCATGTCCACAACAAACTTACCACTGACAAGGAAACTATACAAGCCAGCTCACCAGATTTGTCCAGTGTTACTTGCTAATGCTAACCACTAATTGCTAAATTATTTCACTACTTCAGCCAAGCTCACCACAGACAGAGACTATACAAGCAGACTTCATCTAAGATGCAAGAACCAACTGTGAGTGATGTTACATTCCAGCCAGTTTGCTCCACACAGTGCTGAGCTTTTGAAGTGAAAGGCTGTGTCCGAAATCGCATACTAACGTACTACTCATACTAAATGTGACGTCAAAAATAAGTATGTAGTGCGTTCACACTGGATAGTATGAATAGATTGAGTACGCGAGAAATACCCGGATGTATACTATATCCGGAAAATTTTTAAGTATGCGCGGTGACCACACTAGTCATACTCAACCGCCCCATAATGCTTTGCGAGCTATCCACCAAAATGCAAGCCTCCGTGGGATATGTGGCCGGACCGCGGCGATTTTTATTTTATTTTATGTGGTTAAGTAGTCATCCTAATCACCCCACAGATTTGAGAAATAGGCGTTTTCTGACCAACGTTTTAAATTTGTCAGACGCCTCACAACGTGCTACTGAATGCTAGCAGCTAGTTGCAGCAGCTCGCTTTGCATACAGAATAAGTAGCAGCTACCTCCAGTAGCCTGCAGCTACAATTGAAACGATTCGCATAATCTGGCTAATAACTGCATTGGAGTGCCGGCTTGAAATTGCCACATTAATTATGCGACTGTTTGTTAGCGTAAAATCGACCTGAAGCCGGCATTCAGCCGAGATATTTGATAGCCGTACTTCCGGTTTTTGTCGTCGGAGGTTTGAAATGCATTATGGGAAACGGAGGGAGACGCCAGTGTTTACAAACAGTGACGTCACGGAGTCACGTGATTACCGCGCTGGTTGGCAAGAGGAACCAGAGGAACAATGGCTGATAACTATCCTTCCGTGAAATTGTCCGATTATGCTCAATCCTTATCACCTGAGGCCCGACAAATATACGCGAGTAAGCTGAGATATCAGGGAAACGGTAAAACCTTGCCAGATCCCTACAATTTGAAGACTGGGTGGGTTGACGATCCTTCATTGTGACCCGACATTTCCTTCACCGACATTTATTTTTAATTGATTGACACCGCTGGGCAGTTCACCCACCCAAAAATATATAATTATGAATTAAAAATAATATGTCTTCTGTTAATCTTCAACAAGATGTCAAAGAAACGTCAAGAAGTTGCTGTATTTTTTGTCTGCAGTATGGCTTCTATGTAACAGTAACAGACCCACAGCATTGGTGATCGAAAATAGGACAATTCTAAAAAACGATCGCTAGACGCATACAGAAACAAATATGGTTACAAATAGGAGGCTGCTGGCTTAAGGAGATGTTATTGAATATGCTTCATTCGACTTTAGTATACTTTCATAGCCTAAAAATCAATCGGTAACACATGACAACACTGAACCAAACCGAAAGTGTAGAGATTGCTTCACGCGAAGGATGCGACACTAAATCAATATCTTTTGGTAAATAAGCTCAAAGTTGGACATACTAAACATGCTAAACTGTTGAATAGTTTACCTGAAGAAAAGTGGGAGCCACAGACACGATCTCTGCTGCTTACTGGGGTACAATTTTTCCTGTTGACGGCTGAAGCCACCGCCATCTTCTCTCTCCTGACATCGGTATTCGGTGAAATTTCAAGCCTGATCCTTTCTCAAAACGCTTCGTACAACCAACAACTACACACGCTATTACCATTGTGGTAAATACATGTGCAATTTCATTCATGAAAAGCGATAACTTTACGTATTTGTTTCAAACCCGATACCGTTCTCGTAGCAAGCCGTTATGTTACTGCCAGTTCTTGCCAACCAGTAGCAGTCTTGTACCACGTGACCACAGCAAATGACGACACGCTGGCGTCTCCCATACAACAGTGTGAACGGTCGGCATTCTAATCATACTTATAGTACATAGTATACAGTATATACTCATTGAGAATGTAGTATGTAGTACGTTAGTATGCCATTTCGGACACAGCCAAAGTGTTCCGATGCTTCAACATGCCCACAATCACGTGACTACCGAGAGCGAAGCCTCATTATGTCACAGCATGTGTTGCGGTGCTCAGACTGTATATGGTGGTGCTTCGTGGGAATTTTGAAGGGGTTGGACATTTCAGTCTGTTCAGGTCTTAAAAGTGGTCTGATTCACTCCTCAAACTGTGGGTTTCTGAGAGGAGATTACGCTAGGATATTTGTCATTTGGAAAGAAGTCAGGGAGAGTACACATTTAGGTAGAATTAAATTTAAATAGATTTTCTATACATTTCATACACTAAATAACACTCAGAGATAAATACACATATTCACACAAACACAACACACATTCATTCACTCATTCATAGAAACACACGACACATAAAGTAGAATAGGTTATAGATAGGTACGTAAAGAGAGTCGTTTGAGTGGTTCAAAGTGTGTTGTGAGTTGTGAGAGTTTAAGGTTTCTATCTGAGCCCTACCTCTGCAGAGGAGAAGACCTGCTCACTTTCTGGGCATCACATCAAACTGTATCCAAACCTCTTCAAGATGACCAAAAAGTATCTCCACATGCCAGCAACATCTGTGCCATGTGAGCGGGTCTTCTCCAAAGCTGGAGAGGTAGTCAGCCACAAAAGAAAAAGACTGAAACTGTGCACTCCCTGGTTTACACCCCATTTATACTGCCACAGTGGCAAAGTTGCAGAAGCACCACCATTCACTTCCACACAATACTTGTGTCCCACTCAAAGTAGTACAAGCACTTTCCTGTTCCCCAGTAGCTCTATAAACACCATATTTATGTATACCTATATACATACACACACTTAAATATCTCTCTCTCTCATATATATATATATATATATATATATATACACACACTGCTAACTCCAAATAAGGCATTAGCCAGATCTAAAAACACAATATTCAAGTCGCTACTTTCCCTCTCAGCTGTCTGAATCTGATACTAAATCATGCTATTCTGCTCCGAGCACCCACAAAATTCTGGTATCCCTGCCTTCTGCACTGTAGAATCGATCAGACTATTCCTCACTAAGTAACTAGCCAACCTCTGAGCTACAATCCTGAAGAAAATCTTTCCCTCAACATTTAGGAGAAAAATCATCCAAAACTGGCTGAGGTCTGACGAATCCTTCTCCTTTGAGATGAAAACACTTCCTGTCCTATGCCATGCTCTTGAATGACACTGTGTTTCTCCCAGACTATTCTCAGATGTCTCCAAAGTCGTCGTTCGTCCTCTTTGATAAGAGATGACCATCTTCACTATAATTAGGTGGGGGGAAGAGGGGAAAAGAGTGGGAGGTGGTGAAGATGACTTGCGCGTGAGTTTGATTAAAGTGAGGGAGAGTTGCGCAATGTTGTCTGCCTCACTCTCTCGTCCCAGCCCATCTGAATCCAGTGGCAAGACAGAGTCAAGACGGCTGGAGATGGGTCGGGATGCAGTGGATGACCACAGTGTTCTACGTGTCTCACTGTGCCCTACTTGTGCTCCACAACGCTTGCTGGGCCCACCTTCATGCCCGTTGAACCAGTCTAGTGGTTTCCTCCACGCAGTCTGCCGGGTCCAGGCTTTACATGCGTAGGTAGACAAGCCCTACAATAACCTACTGTCTATGTGGCATGCTCACTTAGACAGGGAGACTCGTGGTGGCTGGGACGCCTAACCCCATCACAGGTCAAACAGACCTGCCCACTGCCACTGTCTCCAAAGTATCTTATAGATGCCAGGTGAACTCTTGTAGACCTTGTAGGAGACTCCATTAGGCCCTGGGGATGAAGAAGCCCTTGCATGTCTGACCACCTCCACAACTTCTCTCCATCTCAGTAGGCTAACATCCATCTCCTGACACATTTCCCCCAATGGTGACATGTCAGGAGGAAGACCTATGTTCCCATTCTCCTCTGAATTGGAATAAGTCAACTTCAAATACTCTTCAACCTGACTTTGTTGCCATAAGTTGTTCTCCGTGTTCCTGATTAAACATGCCCTTCACAAACTTAAAAGGGTTCCTAAAAAATGTTAATCTTGCACGTTCTTCTTTCTCTTCTCCCTAAGGTGTTCTGCCCTTCTGAATGCTGCTAACCAGCTTCTCAGTTCCTCCTGCAACACATTAATTTCCATCCTTTCTTCTTCTGATGCCTTCCTCCACTGCCTCTTTAACGGCCTCCTTTCCTTTACCAGTCTGTCTGTTTCTATTTGGCGCTCAGACCTTCCTACCTGCACCCTCTCACCTCTGCTGTTAGCAAGCACCCCAAATCTCTATGCACCATAAGAGTAGATCAAGACAATCTGAACTGAGGATCCCTTTGAGCTCAGTGAAGACAGAAGACAACACTGCTTCAGTGGCTGTTTGGGCTCCAATGGTGAGAAGGAATTGGACCTGAACCTCAAATAAGAATGTAAACAACAGTCCAACTGTCCACCAGCTGAACTGCACTGAGTTCAGTCATTGAACAAACTCAACATTCTACAGTTTCCTTCATCAGACGTTTTTATCCAAAGAGATGAACATCTGAGAGTAGAAACAACACAAGAAAGGATCTAGTCAGGAGAAAACAACCTGGAGAAGATCCATAAACAATTTCAAGCGTGAACATGAAATGTTTGTTCTGGTGTTTCCTTTTCATCAATGTCTATCTGAAACATTCTATTTTGGGAAAACAGTCGAAACTAAAACACAACCTGGAACCAAGAATTCACAGGTTCTTAAAGGTTCTGTGATGCAGGTTCCAGGTTGTTCAGTTCCTGTAGTGGAAGAGGCCTCATTAAGAGAACTAATGCCAAAGGTCAATAACACAACTGATCTGAGTCTTACAAATACAGAAAACCTCCCACCTCAGCTGTTCTGCTCATTATGAATGAAAACACATTTTAAATGGTCATCAGTTGAACAGGTTGATGAGTCCTGACCTGAGAGCTTCCAGTTTACAGTGTGGACTCTCCAGTCCAGCAGAAAGACTCTCCACTCCTGAATCCTGAAGGTTGTTGTTACTCAGGTCCAGTTCTGTCACACTGGAGGACTGGGAGCTGAGGACTGAGGACAGAGCTCCACCACTTCTCTCTGACAGATTACAGCCACTCAGTCTGAAGAGACAAAAAGCAGATTATACTGATGAAACAGCAGCAAAATGAAAAAAGTATCTTCAGTCTCCAACTACTTACACAACTTTCTTGGAGGCTTTGACCACTGGCAGCAGCCTCAGAAGAACCTCCTCTGAAGCAGAGTATTTCTTCAGGTCAAACACATCCAGATGTTCTTCTGATGACAGTAAGATGAAGACCAGAGCTGACCACTGAGCAGGAGACAGTTCATCTGTCGACAGAGGTCCTGATCTCAGGGACTGTTGGATCTCCTCCACTAGAGAAACATCGTTCAGTTCATTTAGACAGTGGAACAGATTGATGCTTCTCTCTGCATGGAAAAAGGTACCAATTGTGTGTGGGATTTTTAATGCTTCAAAAAGGTTATTCTAGTGAATGGGAATTGTACATGTCCAAACATATTACTGGGGGTTTCATCCTAACCTCTACACATAATGCAGCAACTTACTCTGATCATTTGGAGGAAAGTGACTGAAAAACTGACTGAAAGGGCAACTCAGCTGAAGGACTACCCAGAAGGTTAACTATCAGAGAAAACAGGATAGGAATTTGGATGGATGGACAGTACGGAGATAGGGAAGTTTCCTCGACTTTTTGCACAACACTTCTCTGTGTTGTTTTAGGTCGCTGGGGGGTTGTTGATGGTTTAAAAGTAGAACGTAATGTTACATAGTACTACATACATACCAGATGGTACACACAGAAAAAGATGTAGTACATCCCAGTTCATGTTCTGTTAAATGTAGTATGTCAGAAATACCCAGATGTCCTACAGCATTCAAACTGATTTTGTAGAATGAAAACTAACATGTTTTTCTGGCCATTCTGACCCACATTCTATGAACAGTCATCGCACTTAACAGTGTGTCGTGGATATAGAAATAAGTTTGAGCTGCTGAGACTCACAGTCAGATGACATCACATTACTACAGACTGGGATAGTCACAGTTTAAGGCTCCATATTATGAAGTAATATGTTCTAATTGTATGAACACTGCAGGACACAGTGAATACTTGGTGAGGTCACCTGTATTATGTATTTAAATTTAAAGGTTTGTGATTTGGAATGCAGCTGCTTCAACAACATTGCTCTGCCCTTACTGAGAGCTGATTGGTCAGCTTCCCTCTGGTTGTAAAATGCAGGACCAATCCCAGCTAAACAGTATGAATGAAGAATCTTCAGAAACTGTCTGATCGACTCATAATTTGGTAAGAACAGGTGGGACATGCTTTGCTTCCACAGAAGGTCAGCTCATACAGAACTAATTTTAGTATTTTCAAAGTCAGTTTTGTTGTCAATTCTTCAATATGTAAATGACACACCAAGAATCGATTTAAATATAGTGTGTATATATATACACACACACACTGCTCAAAAAAATTAAAGGAACACTTTGAAAATTCATATTTCAATACGGGGAAAAAAACTAACTGGATATTTGCATTGATATGGACTGGATAATGTGTTAGGAATGAAAAGTGCCACATTGTTTGATGGAAATGAAAATTATCAACCCCCCAAGAGGGCTAAATTCAAGACACCCCAAAATCAAAGAGAAAAAATGATGTGGCAGGCATATATATATATATATATATATATATATATATATATATATATATATATATATATACACACATATATATATACTACCAGTCAAAAGTTTGGACACACCTTCTCATTCAATGCTTTTTGCTTATACATTTTAGATTAATACTGAAGATATCAAAAGTGTAAAAGAATTTATTTGGAATTATATTGTAAACAAAAAAGTGCTCATTTTCAGTATGAATCGATATTGAAGAAAATAATACAAATAAATAAAAGGCACTGAATGAGAAGGTGTGGCCAAACTTTAGACTGGTAGTGTAGATAAATTTAGAAATGTAATGTAAAAAATACAATTTAAAAAGGCAAAAATTAAGTAAATTAAGAACTAGAAAGCAAAACTCAAGTAATCTAGTGACAACAGAAGAAAAACTAGAACCAAGCAACAACTAAGAACTAAGATAAGCAGAACTGAGTGAAATGTAAACATGACCATGAGATAAAATGGCATTGCAGATATAGTGCAGAATATTCAAAACAATAAAAATGAGTACAGTTTCAGTAGAGCAAATATGCTTGACAGTAGGATAATTGAATGACTTTATAGCAAGGTTTAAACAGCAGGGGGCAGCATTCAGTCAGTAGGGTTGATCAGTAGATTTTACAGAAGAACTGACCTTACATGAAACTGACAGAACCTGAGCTATCAAACGGTAGCAGCACCATCATGCATCTTTCTGACTGAAATGATATCATGTTGTTCTTGTCTTGTGACTGACCTTCTGGTCCTGATCTGCTGGCAGGAAACGTCTGCAGCAGATCCTTCCTGTGGATCTTCTCTAAAACCACCCTGGTCACCTGCACAGCTCCCTGAAGTCCACAAGTCTCCACCATCACATCCACAGTTTTACACTTGTCTGGTGTCTGTAGTTGGATCTCTTGGATGGCTGGGATGTCTGGAACATCGTTGGGTTCCTGCAGGAACTGCTGGAATTTATGGAGGTCATCATCATCCAGATCATCCAGGATGTTTCTGAGGTCCTCTGACATCGTCGTGGCTACCTGATAAAGTCAAAGAATATGTCAGCAGTTAATGAACAGTTGTGTTGTTGGCGTGGTGGAGGTTGTTGGATAATTTGCTAGAAGGGTGTTTCTAGTGTTCTCCCTGTTCTGCTGACTTTAAATGAGAACACATCGTCTTAGCAACTGGACACGAGAAAGCAGAATTTAAAAAGTTGTCATCTATTGAATGATCAGAGCGATCAATGGTCCCAGTAATCATAGTTAGACGTGGTAGGATGATCACAGTGGATGGACATGACCAGAAGGGAAGGACACTGGAAGATGACTGACACTCTGCCAATATTCTAAAATGAGAAGGAGTGTCCAAACTTTAGACTGGTAGTGTATGCGTGTTAAAATGATCATGCTTTCTGCCTGCAGAGTCAAGGCTCAGACCTTTTGTGTAAATGAATTGTATTTTTTAACCTCTCCTCTGGTTGATTTTCTTTCCACTGTATCATCATGAACATGATGGACAGAGAAAAGAACAAGGAGACTTCAACCTCAAAGGTACAGCATCTGCTCCTTTTACAGACAAACTTCAATCCTAGATCTTGTTGTCCAAATCTGTCTTTTTTTACTGCATTGTACAGTTTTATTCTCTTTTATGAACAGATAGCTTGTTCCACTTAGTTCTGTTACAGCCGGATAGTTACCAGCTACAGCACTTTGGTCAACTCTAGATGTTAGTAGTTGTTCCCATATAAATAAAGCTGACAGGAAGCTACTGTAGAAAATATAAAGTAGGTGTAACCTTACAGCCACAGGGCAGCTGTGGCTCAGATGATAGAGCAGGTTGGTGGTTCAGTCCCTGGTCCCTCCATCAGGGTCTTTGGTTAGACACTGAACCTGAAGTTGCTCCAATGGAAGGAAATCACCTGATATTACAGGTCTGTGGCCACTGGGGTGTGAATTTCCCCACCTCCATCATCCCTCCTCTGACCCAACTGGTCAAGGCCAATAATCACCTTCCCTGATTCTGGTTTTCTCTCAGGTTTTATTCCCTCTCCCTATTCTAGAGTTTTTAATTTAGCCTGCAGTAGTAAACAATCAGTAAAAACCAGTGAAAGACAAAGACAGTGTGGGAAAAAATGAGAAATGGCATAACTAATGCTGAGAACAGTTCTTAAAAACAACTTTAAATACACATCAAAAGATTAAAAACCTTTATCTGGTGAAAGACAGTTTAGGAACAATGGTGATTCTGGTTTTAAAGAAGAACGCCCACCTTAGAAGGAACTGATGTCAAACTTGTTCCACTTTGTCTGGAAACTAGTTTCATATTTTTAATCAAACATGAAAAATAAACTCAGAATCAGAGATCACAGTGGAACTGAAGCTGAAACTGGAAACAGCTGTTTGTTTTCTTGTTCTTCTGGATATTTGAGGTTGTTTTGGTCTCAACAACAGACCAGTATGATATGAAAAGAGAAGAGAGATGAGAGCAGATCAGTGATTTGAGAGAAAACATGAACCTCCTGGATCTTGTTCTGGATCAGTGTCTTCAGTTTTCTCTCAGTCTTCATCGGCTTCAGGTTTCAACAAGCAGTTTATTTATGTGAACACATCTGGGCATTAATGTGTGACTTCTGATTGGTTGGAGAGTCATTAAAACCATGTTCATGAAACATAGCTGAGTTCTGCTTAAATCTCTGTTTCTGTAGATTTAGATGGTGAGTAAGTTCTCCTCTTAACCAGCTGCTTGGAACATTCACTTTATCACCTTATTTTAATTCAGGTAACTCTGTAACACCTTTTCTTTAATTTCTTGTCAACCTGATAACAGAAAATGAAGGAAAGTCTTCAAATGTGTTTTGAAAGGTTCATATTTTCACCCAAATCATGGTGTTTTATTAACTGCATGGTTCTGGTTGCAGAAATTTAACCAACCAGTGAATGAAACTGAAACCAAAGTCTCAGAATAAAGGTTCCACATGGAACATGAATCCTGGTCTCCTG
Source organism: Acanthochromis polyacanthus (assembly GCF_021347895.1). Classification (NCBI taxonomy): domain Eukaryota; kingdom Metazoa; phylum Chordata; class Actinopteri; family Pomacentridae; genus Acanthochromis; species Acanthochromis polyacanthus. The sequence continues at coordinate 11,541,377 of NC_067134.1, read as the reverse complement.
TTTCTGTTCTATGTCTTCTTCAGGAAACTTTGTGGCTCTTTCAAACTAAACTTTTCCTAAAACGTCACAGTCTGAGAATTCTAGTGAGAAAAAAGATTTGTGTAAAAAATGAGAATGTAGTTTAGTGGTTTAGGAAGATAATTGTTGCTTTCAGAATGATGGATGTGGATGTTTCTGCAGTGGAAGTGACACCACAATGTTTCCAAACTTTACTTCCTTTTACTGACTTTCACTGATTTATACTCTAATTTAAAGTGGATGTTTATAAAAATCATTGTTTCTGTTCAAAGTGAACATTGCTTCATTTATCAGCATTACATCACGGTGAGACAGAGATCAGTGGATATGTCAGTTTTTTTTATTTAAAAAGGTGATGATGGTGAGATTTACCTCTTCCAGCTCGTACTTCAGGTTCTCAAGTTTCCATTTCTCCTGCTTGATCTTCGACTGCAAGTAAAGAAAGACATGTTCTGACTTTAAAGTGAGACTGATAGTTTTTAATTTCACAGAGCAGAAAACACGAGACTGTTCATCTTAGAAGTGATTCAGTTGTGAATGATTTGACATTTAAGTTATTTTACACAGTTTTGTTCTCACTTCTGCTGTAAACTGTAACTGTTAGAATCAACAGTAGATCAAACTTTACATTTATTAAGAACTAAAATTAACATCAGCACCCATCGAATGCAGGAGATTTTTCTGTTTCTGCAGTTAAAGTCAAAATTACTGAATTTTCATCAATATTCCAGAAAAAGTTGAGGTTTTATTAAGTTACTTTATGAAGATGATGACGATGAGATTTACCTTTTCCAACTGATTCTTCAGGGTCTCATTTTTCTGTCTCTCCTGCTGGAGCTGATTGTTGGTTTCTGAATTAATTCTCTCCTGCTGCAGGTAAAATCAGAATTACTGAACCTTCATCAATATTCCAGAGATCTCAGACGTTGTTAGTTTCCAGGTTTTACTCCAGAATCTACAGTTCAGTCTCCATCTTGTGTTTTTCATCCAGAAGCTGCTGTTTCTTTACGTACAACCATTAACTTCTTTTTACGGCTTCTTTGACTCCTGTTCTTAGTTACTGATCGTCTGTTCAGGTTCACACTCTTTGGTTACAACAAATATCTCGTTATTAAATAGAAACTTGTGAGTTTCTATTTAATAGAAACTTTCTTTTATCTCCATTGAAGTTTGCTAAAGTTCTTCTGTTTCTGCTTGAACCACTTTCTCTGTTCACTGATAAACTACATCTGGTTTTTCTCCTCCACTGTCCAGATTCTTTACTTGTCTTCCTGTCACAGCTTGAATACCGACATCTGATCTGCTTTAGAGACACAAACCTTCTTCCTTTATTCCTTGCTTGTTTGTTTACATCAAACTTGACTTTACTTTCTGTCATCACCTGATCTTGTGTCTTTTCCCCTCTACCAGCAGTCAAACTTCTGTTTTGTTACTTACTCGTTCAAGCTCTTCTTCTTTTTGATTAACCAAAGTCTTCTTTTTCCCTAAATATAAATAGAAATAAAATCATCAGTATTTAAATATAGAAAGAACGACAGTCTGGACAGTTGTGTGTGATGAATTAAAATCTCTCATATCACAGTTTCCATTAAAGCTTCAATACTTTACAAAGGTCAAGAGTTTTACATTAATGTGACTTACTCTTTTGTCTTCTTGTGTGAACAAAAATAACAACTGTTAGAATTAACAGGATGAAGGCAGCAGTTAAACCGACTATAGTCGAGGTGTAACTGGACTGGACCTTAAAGAAATCATCTGAAACGATAAAACATGGAATAATGAGGCATTTATTATGAACTGAACAGTGGATTTTGTCAAGTTGAATACAGACTACCTGTAACTTGTATCAGAGTCTCTCTGCTCTGGTTGATGTGGTTCTGCTGGACTCTGCAGGTGAAGTTGTTGCTGTGTTTCTTCTCCACAGTCACTCTGCTGCTGACAGCATAGAAGCCATCAGGACCTCTGACTGTCTCTGTAGGTTCAGCAGAGAGGAGGTTTCCCTCAGCATCCAGCCACAACACCTCAGGTTCTGGATACCAGCCTGCAGATTTACACTGTAACTCCACTGAGCCGCTGGTTCTACCAAGTCCTGCTATACTGATGACTGGAAATGGATCAGTACCTGAAGGTAAGAAGGGAAACATCAGACAATAGAAAAGAAGGACAGAACTATCTCACAACTTTACCAGCACTGGATGAATGTTTTCTAACAACCTCCTTAAAACAGGAAGTGTTCAGACTCCTGTGTTTGCACATGTAATTAGAACTCTGTCTCTGAAAAATCACGTTCCTCTAAAGTAAAACTGCGTTCTTAATGATGTTCTGAAAGAAACCTACAATCAAGACTGACATGGAGGTTTTAAAGGAGCTACAGAGTCCACCTGAAACAAGAACTAATCTGCATTCTCAGTTATGTTATTAGATTGAGAATTTAAAACAAAGAAACATGTGGGTTACCTGGTTGCTGAATCCTGCCTCATCTAACATATGAACAGTAAAGCAACAAAATAAATGGGAAATATGTACTGATTAGAAATGTGTTTGTGATATGTCACAAGCAAACATCATTGATGACACATTTTAGTTGAATCAGAATGTAGATTTCATTTCAAAAAGAAAAAAATAACCATTTTCTCTATTAATACACTCTCAATAACTCTTGAACTCAAAGTGAAAACACGTTTTTAGATTTTTTTTAAAAAATTTAATAAGAATCAAAAACTGAAATCTCTCTAATAAAACATATCTGGACTCTGTAGAAGCCCTTTGGGTTGTAGTTGAAGCTTCAAGGCTTCTTGGACAAACTCTGTTAACCGTTGGCTTCCTTAAACAGAACTTTCTCATTTCATCAGTTTGGTTGGACAACTGATTGAAATAGTTTATTCTCTCTTCTCTGATCTTTACCTCACCATGGTTTGATCAACAACAGAAACTTCCTTCAACTTAAACTATGTCCAGTCAGTTCAGTTTGCCACAGTGGACTCCAGTCAAGTTCTAGATTCATCTGAAGGATGATTTAAAACGGAGTGCAATCAGGAGCCACAATAAAGAATCTGAATTATTTTGCAATTGAGAGACTTTAGTGTTCCAAACTATAATAACATGGGAATGTGCTTACATTGAGGGTTGATGGATAAGAGGCAAATATTGTCCATTTAAACTTCAGGTGTTTGCATTAATCTGTAAATTAAATGGAGAAACTCTGGGCTAAAGGAGATCTGAATTAAGCCACGAGTTATTCTGAAACTCATGAAAACCTGCTTTATGGTTGACAAATAGTATATGTATGTGTAAGCTCTATAATGTCTACCTAACCATTCAATGCCATAGTTTCTCATTATATTTGCTCTGCGATACCAAAAATCTGTTAGATTGTGTATAAACTGAACGTTCTGGTGCTATAAAGTAGTTCTGGATTGTAAAATGCTGCTGCTGTGATGCCTTTGTACCGTTTTCCTACAGAGGAGGAGTTTCAGTGGTTCATGTTCTGCTTTATTTTATCTGATCAAAACAATGGTCATCACCTCCACAGAGATGATGACTTGGATTAAAAAGAAACAACCGACCTGAGGTACAACTGCTGCAATGTGGATCAATCAGTTAACTGACTGTTATGATTGTGTCCCAGTTCCTGCCCTTTTTTCCCTCCTTTTCCCATTTTTCCTCCCTAGTTGTTTTGTTCTGGCTCCCCCTGTCTGCTGCACCCTGTCTACTGATTACTGTCAGCTGATGCAATCAGCTCAACTCTATCCACCTGGTCCCCCCCTCTGCTATTTAAGCTCTGCCCTTTCCCTCAGTCTTTGCTGGCTCATTGTTGGACACTCACTTCATCATAGACCCTGCTCCTCCGCTTTCCCTACACCTCTGGACTACACCTGTTTAATGGACTACTCAGCTTTTCCCCCCCTTTGTGGATTTAACCTTTTTTGGACTCAATAGTTTGGATGGACTTCAGTTTGTTTTTGCCGTTGGTCATTTGTTCTCCCAAGTGCGAGTATTTTGTAGCACTGCTGTTTACCACCGTTTAGTTCCCTCTAGCCACTTCAGTCCTGTTTTCTGTTTTGTAGTAGTTTTGATTAATAAATCCTTTTTATCATGCCCGGTTGCCTGTCTGTCATGTCTGCACCTGGGCTCTCCAAATCCCACCGTCGTAACACTGACTGTAAAATCTCTCACTCCGTCTGACCTGCACTCAAACAAACCCTAAAACTGGAGCAGTGACTCATTCCTACAGTCTTTATTCTGATCATACACAGAAATGCATTTAGAAAACCTGACAAATCCCAGTTATGAGTCTTGAACTTTCAGTATTAACTCACCAACGACCAGTTCAACAGCAGATCCTCGACCCAGTGTAGGAATGAAGCATCTGTATTTTCCCTTATCAGACAGTTTCACGTTGGAGAGTTTCAGTGAAACGTTTCCAAACTCCAGTTTACTAAATAACAATGACGTTCTTCCTTCATAATCAGGATGTTTGGAACTTTCCAGTTCCTCTATATGCCACCACACATAGACATATGAAGGGTCTAGGTCTTCTCTGGACCACTCTATGGACATGTTTGAGGCATCAACGGCAGGTTCCAGCCGACACGACAAAAGAACGTCAGAACCAACCGTTGCCAGGACCGGCTGAGACGGACAGACCACCCGGGAAAGACCTGGAGAAAAGCAGGTTGGGATTTTACAGCTTTTAAAGAGAGGCATGTGAGGAAGCAAATGATGACTAGATGCCTTTTTGTTGAGGGAACATATTTTAGAATGTTGTTCTTTCATCTATAAATAAACTCTGTTTAAATGTACATTTTGATGGTGTGTGTCGGTTACCTGAACAGTTCTGTGTTAGAAGAAGGAAAACTAAAGCTGTGAAGGAACTGAGCTGAGTCCATGGTTTAGACGAAGCATCATGAAATTCTGAAAACTGAAATAAATCGCTTGTTAAATATAATGAGGAACATACTGATTGGAAAAATCATTGTACATATGAGCAACATAAGTCATCCACCAATCAGATTCTCGATCAAAGATCTCAAACATCTGAATCAGATAAAAAACTTTAACTTTACAGATCTTGAAGACGTTATTTATTGTAGAATCAGTTTGACTGATGATCTCACATTTGAATGACCTTATTTTCATTCTTATTTCATACTGATGAATATTCTTAAAGGTGTGTGGTGTAATATCAGAATGTAAATTTGAGCTGGATATCTCTTGGAACTGTCGATATTCTAAAAGAACGGCCATTAAAACGAAATAAATTTGAAGCTAAACTTCACTGCCATTTAAACACAGCTGGGCTAATGTGAAATCTGGGATTGTGCATATTTTATTGGTATTTTCACATTTTTATGGCTTTAAATTAAGTAAAAATGTCAGGTTTAGGATTAAAGGTGCTGTTTTTCAAGACAACATTGTGTGAAATGACACAAAAAGGCCAAAAAGCATCAAGATAACACAATACATTACATTATTTACAGTGCAGTGTTATAGACCGTCAAACTGCTCAACCAAAAACACATCTGTTTAAGCAGAAACTAATTCCATTAATCATATTTTCTCCCAATACATTACAGTCCATAGTTTTGGGTCGGAGGATTCTCGTTTTCTTCATTTTGGCTTCTTTAATGAGCTCAGTGACCAAAATCTTGCATCAGTTAGTTTTTTTTTTTTACAGGTTTAACAGTGAATATTGAGTCTCCAACATTTAAACTTCACATATTAGCTACAGAAACCTGTCTTTGTCATTCTGTACACTTTCTAAAACATGGTTTAACAACTTGTATATCTAACTGATGATTTCCATTTGATTGAAGCTATAAAAAGCTTTGCGGCAAGATTTAATTTAAAATCAAATGTAGCTGACCTACCTGTGTCATGGCTGCAACAGTTTCCCCGTGTTTGAAACCGGCCAGAAGAGAGTTTTTTTTTTTTTTTTTTTTTTTTTTTTTTTAAAATTGGATCCAATGATGTGAACCGCAGATATGAAGCACGTTAAGACATCATCTAAAATGATAAAACATAAAAGAGAGAGGGATTTATGGAAAAGAATTTAACTGTCAAAACAAAACACCTGTTTAAATCTTCAATGAAAGTTAAAAAAAAAACCGAGGCACAACTTGGTAAAGACAGCAGTCCTCATGGTAGAACAGAGAGTAATATAAACCACCTTTTGTCAAAACTGACAGCTTCCAATCAAAAGCTGCCACGTCACAACTTTGACAGGTGCCCCCGCCCCTTTTAAAACCGGAAGTCCCGCCTTATGACGTGGTATTTTTACCACGTGATCTTTGTTTATTCCGGAAGACCCTCCCCCTCGGACGCCAAAGTCAGGTCTAAAGTGTCTCCCTAACCCTCGGCGGCTTATCTATTCGGTGCAGATGCGCCCCCCTCACCCTCCCTCCCGGGTCCTAACGGTCAAAAGTATTTATCTAATCAGAGACGTCCGTGTAAAAACAAATTTCGGCGTTCTCATCCCTCCTATGACAGAGTTTTTAGCATTCTTTGACAGAGAAACCCCGTGAAAATCAAAAATGTTTCTGTATTCTCTCTGTAATAGCGTTCTCTGAACCCCATGCTGTTGTCCGGCATCTCTTCCAGGCTTGCCGTCGTGACTGCTGTGTGTGCCTATCTCTCCCCAAGCCCCTCCTTAATCACCACAGGGTTATCAGAGACGCAGGGGGAGAGAAGTGGAGAATGTTAAACAAAACATTCTTTTTTATTTCTTTACAGTCTGTTAGTTCATAAACACAAGACGGTCAACAAGAACTAACAAAAAAGAATAAAACTGAGCAGTTCATCTGTTGAAAATATACCGCTGGGATAAATAAAACTGTGCGATGTAACTGATTGAAATATATCATTAATAAAAACATGAACAATTTGACTGTTTAAAAATAAATCAATCAGAAAATAAGATCCGTCAGTCTTTTTAACCGGAAAGTTTCAACAATGTAGAAAAACATATGGTTTGAAAAACTGTTTTAGTTTGTTAAACATTTTAAATAGAAACGTATGCAGATGAAAACTGATAGGGGTGTGGGATGAATGACCTCAAAGTGTGAAAAAACCCCTCCAGGGGTCGAAAGTCGCATCACACTTGTTTGTTTGAACAGATAAAGAGGAGTCAGTGTTTTTCTCCAACATCCATTCAGCAACGCTGAATTTTACTCAAAGCTTCAAAAATTCAAAAAAAATATAGAAAACGGTAAATGGTTTATTCATCTTGTTTGCAATTTTTAGAATTATTTTTACACACTTTTTTTCTGATGATCTGTTGTTTCTAAAAAAAAAAAAAAAAAAAAAGCTGTGTTTTATAGGCGCGGAGGAGATCAACTGACTTTCTTGAGGCCTGTGAGTATTTCTTCTTCTTCTCCTTATTGTTATTCCAATAATTATTCCTAGAATTAAACAATTTACGTAATCATTCTCTGCTTTTTTTTTTTTTTTTTTTTGAGTTACCGAGGAAGAACTACGAGAAATCGAACTTCACATTGAGAACGCAGCCCGAAACAAAGCGTTTAGCAACCAAGAGATTTGGAGCGAACGTGGCTGGGATATAGAGGGCCAGGACGCTGCCACGCTTACGCGGCAAGTGATGCGGGATTTATCCAGCTTCAGAGCCGGGCAGTGGCAGACCGCGCCGAGTGTCTCCGGAGTTCGGGTTCTCTACACCCCGGGCGATTTCAAGCTCCATCATGTTCCATCTCCCTTGACTCTACCCCCGCCGTCTCCTCTCTTCTCCATCGGATCATCACCTCCGACGTCTCCCGGTCCTCCAGCTCCTCCTCCTCCGTCTCCCGAGACCGAGGCAACGGTGCCGGGTTCCACAGCTCCAGCACCGAGCCTGACCTTCGCCCCACCACCAGCTCCTCTGATTGGGAGCAGAAGCAGCAGCAGGACCGCTGCAACCGCGTTCCCCGAGACCGATGCAACGGTTCCGGGTTCCACCGGTTCCACACCTCCTGTACCACCACCAGCAGCAGCAGGTCCCCTGATTGTGAGAAGCGGCAGGACCGCTGCAACCGCATACCCCGAGACCGAGGCAACGGTGCCGGGTTCCACAGCTCCAGCACCGACCCGGACCAACGCCGCTCCACTCGCACTCCCCCCACCACCTCCCTTGATCGGGAGAAGCATCAGGACCCCCGCACCCGCCTCCCCCGAGACCGCCACCACGGTGCCGGTCTCCAGCACCCCCTCTCCTCCGACACCGGGCCGGATCTACCCCGCTCCAGTGGTTATTACAGGAGAGGGGAGTCAGATTTTAAGCGGCCCAACAAAATCTGACTCCCCCTACAACTTCTCTCCTGTAATGACTGCATACTTGATACTTCACACAACAGCAGCAGAGGTGCAGATGTTGTAGCTGAGAAAGTTTGGAGGTTGTCACCTCTTGCATTCCCAAAATAATAGGGGAGTCAGATTTTGTTAAGTGACCCAACAAAATCTGACTCCAGATTTTATTTCATATCATACAATCTGCAGTTAACTCAACCTGCATATTTCAGTTAAATTCCTAGTTTTGAAATAGTCTCTCTGTTCATAATCTGCCATACTGTGATCATTTAGCCCCTTATTTTATTATTCTGTTCTTACAGACTAATTTACTAGTTGTTGTTTTTTTAACTTGTTGTGATTTGGTGTTTTAGCTGTTGTAGCTAATAATTTCCCAGGTGTGGGATAAAGAAAGAATGTCAAATCTATTATATTATCTATCTATTATCTATTATATTAATAAAAATAACAACAAAACAAATGACTTTATACTTAAGAACTATACTTATATTAAAGATTTTATACATAAATACCAGACATATTTTGATGCCATATCTTGCATTCTTAGGGGAGTCCGATTTTAAATAAGGAGATATAAAGCTTTCTCAGTGAACAATTATTTTATTGACACGTGTAGAACACTGATGGAATATGAACAATATTTGGCGATTACACCCTGTCCTGTCCTGATGTCCTCATAGGAGTGAAGCTGAGAGTAGTGTTGGATCTCCCCCGATGCCATTTAGGGTGCGCACATACGGATGAGAAGAGGAGGAGAAACATGTCACCTAATCATATTTAACAGGAAAACATGTCTGCAGTTTGGTACTTAATCACATTTAATCCGAAAACAACAGCAAAAACAGTAAACGTACAACAGAAAACCCGTCAAGTGGCCACGGAGTGTGGTGTTAGCTGTTTTATTGTGAAAGGCTCAGCAGGAAGTGCCGAAGGTTATGTGCTGGAGCGGTTGTTGTAATGTGAATGGCTGTGAACCAGACGCATATAAAAACTGTTGTGAAGCTCTACAAATGTGTCGCCTGATTACCTATGCCTAACAACACGACATGGTGTCAGAAGTGGAGCGGCAGTAAGAGCGCCGGGGTGAGAAAAGGAGCAGTTCTTGGAGCGATAAAGTGACTTCTTTTTCGGGACTGAAAGATGTCACAAGGAGAAGCGGGAGCTAGTGCGGTCTCGCTCGCACCAGCAACTGGCAAACAGCAGAGGTAATTCCAATCGACCCCCGAACGCCACATTCACCATTCAGCCTCCCGAGCCATTTGATTTCGCTAAGCCACAACAATGGGAAAAGTGGATACGGAGGTTTGAACGATTCAGACAAGCTAGCAACTTGCATCTTAGCTCAGAGGCTAACCAAGTAAACACGCTCATCTACTGCATGGGGGATGAAGCGGATGACATTCTTCGAGGTCAAGCTTTATCAGAAGTGCAGAGACATCAGTAACAAGCAGTAAGAGACACCTTAGACACATACTTTGTGCCAAGGAAAAACATAATCTACGAGAGAGCCCGGTTTAACCAGAGAGTGCAACAAGTTGATGAAACTGTTGACTCCTTTGTCACCGCGCTTTATGCTTTGGCTGAAAACTGCAACTATGGAGCTCTGCACGATGAACTGATAAGAGACCATCTCGTTGTAGGACTAAGAGACACCAGCTTAGCGGAGAGACTGCAAATGGACAAGGATTTGACGCTGGAGAAAGCAATAACTCAAGCCCAGCAGTCAGAAGTCATAAAAAGACAACAAACCGACATCAGAGGGGAAAACAAAGTGGAAATTGATGCTGTAACGATGAAGTTCAAGAAAAAGCCAGCATTCAAGTCACCAGGTCAACCAAAACAAGCAACAAACACCAAAATAACAAATGAGAAATTCTGCTACAGATGTGGAAAAACCCCTACACATGGGAAAGGACAGTGCCCAGCAAAGGACGTGACTTGTCATTCATGTGGAAAAAGAGGACATTACAGTAAAGTGTGTAAATCTGTAAAGTCAGTGCATGTGATTGAAACTGAGAAATGTGTCACTCCTATGTTTTTAGGTTCTGTAGATGCAGGTTCAGATCCTTGGTATGCTAACCTTATGATCAGAAACCACAAAGTCAGATTTAAGACACAGGAGCGGATGTTTCTACTATCCCAGCCAAGATGTACTACTGTATAAACCAAAATGAGACAGGGTTATGTAAGGCAAACAGACCATTGTTTGGACCAGGTGGTACTCCACTCAATGTGTTGGGCATGAGCAAAGAAACATTGTGCAAAGGTGAACAAGAAATACAAGAGGATATGTATGTGATCAAAGATTTGCACATTGCGCTGTTAAGCAGACCAGCTAGTGTCAAGCTAAATCTTGTGTCTAGAACAGATAGCATAGACATGAAAATGATAAGTGAGAGCTACCCCAAGTTGTGTCAGGGATTGGGTTTAATGCAACAGCCTTACACTATTAAGTTGAAGCCTAATGCTGTGCCTTTTTCCCTGGCCACTCCAAGGCGGGTCCCCATTCCTTTACTAGGAAAAGTGAAAAAGGAACTGGAAAGAATGGAATCCATGGGAGTAATCAGCAGAGTTGAAGTGCCAACTGAATGGTGCTCAGGTATGGTTCCAGTGCCAACCAAAAATGACTCTGTGCATATTTGTGTTGACCTAACTCACCTCAACGAAGCAGTGTGCAGAGAAAAGTACATCCTGCCCTCAGTTGAACAGACACTTGGATCCCTGGTCGGTGCAAAAGTCTTCAGTAAGTTGGATGCAAACAGAGGCTTTTGGCAGGTTCCATTGTCACCAGAGTCAGCACACTACACAACGTTCATTACCCTTTTCGGATGCTACCACTTCAATAGACTTCCTTTTGGAATAGCCTCAGCCCCAGAGCATTTTCAGCGGAAAATGTCAGTGATTCTAAACAGGCTGCCAGGCGTGGTTTGTCATATGGATGACATCCTCATTTGGGGACAGGACCAGCAAGAGCATAACACGAGACTTCACACTGTGCTAAACTACAAGAGGCCGGTGTCACATTAAACATGGAAAAATGTGAACTGAGCAAGCAAGAGGTGAAGTTCCTCTGACACATTTTGTCTGCGGAGGGAGTCCAACCTGACCCAGACAAAATCAGAGCGGTCAAAGAAATGAAAGAGCCATCAAATGTCAGTGAAGTACGCAGCTTTTTAGGGATGGTCAACCAGTTAGGTAAATTCATTCCGAGAATGGCTGAAAAAGACAAGCCCCTAAGAGACTTGCTGTCGAAGAAGAATCAGTGGGTTTGGAGTTGTGCGCAACAAAAAGCATTTGATCAGCTGAAAAGTGAGCTGACTTCAACACCTGTCCTCACACTCTATGACCCAAACAAAGAACTGAAACTGTCAGCAGATGCCTCATCCTTTGGACTTGGAGCAGTCCTTTTTCAAAAAGAGGATGAGCAGTGGAGACCTGTAGCATACGCTTCACGCTCTTTGACAGAGACAGAGCAGAGGTATGCACAGGTGGAGAAAGAGGCACTTGGACTAATGTGGGGATGTGAAAGATTCCAAGACTTTCTCATCGGGAGACACTTCTCATTAGAGACTGACCACAAGCCACTTGTCAGCCTGCTAGGACAACAAGGCCTGACTGAGCTTCCACCCAGGATCCAGCGGTTCAGACTCAGGCTCATGAGGTACAGTTACTCAAGCTCACACATTCCAGGCAAAGCACTCTTCACAGCGGACACACTGTCACACGCACCAATCAGTCAAGAGTCAGATTCCCAGGCTACAGCAGAATTACTGGCCGACACAAAAATTTATGTGGATGAAATAATCAAAAGTCTGCCAGCAAGCTCGATGTACATCACACAACTGAAAGAGCAGCTAAAAACAGATAGCATATGTTCAGAAGTCATTTGTTTTTGTTAAAGAGGCTGGCCAGATTACAGCCGACTCACAGGCCCTATCAAAGTATTTTGGCCATACAGAGACAATGGACTGCTACTGAAAGACACCAGACTAGTTATCCCTGCCATTATGCGCGACTCTGTCCTTGTAGCATTGCATGAGGGACACCAGGGAATGTCCTGATGCAGAGAGAGAGCTAGGGAGACAGTGTGGTGGCCTGGTCTGAGTGGACAAATCAATGAACTTGTGAAGAACTGCACTATATGCATTAAAGAACGTTCTAACCCAGTGGAGCCGTTAATGCCCAGTGAGTTTCCAGAGAGGCCATGGCAAAAAGTTGGAGCAGATCTTTTTCCACTGAACAACAGCAACTATGTTCTTCTCGTGGACTACTACTCAAGATTCGTGGTGATAGCAAAACTGACTCCCACAAGATCAGAGGATGTTATAGTACACCTAAAGTCAATCTTTTCCAGACACGGCATTCCTGAGATTTTCTACAGCGACAATGGACCTCAGTTCTCAAGCCAACAGTTTAAAGATTTTGCCGCAACCTACGGATTCACACACATAACCAGCAGTCCAAGGTTTGCACAGAGCAATGGTGAGGCTGAGCGTCATGTCCAAACTATAAAAAGACTTTTGAAGAAAGCAAAAGACCCATATCTCGCACTTTTAGCGTACAGAGCGACCCCATTGGCTAATGGCTATAGCCCAGCCCAGTTACTAATGGGACGGAGAATTCGCACTCCAATACCGCAGCTTCCTTCATTGCTCGAGCCTAGCCTGCCAAACAAGGCTTCAGTGGAGACAAGAGAGAGACAGAGGAGGATGAAGGACAGTACAGCATTCAACAGGAGACATCGCGTGAGAGACCTTCCTCAACTTTCACCAGGACAACCAGTGTGGATCACGGATATAAAGTGTGAAGTTACTGTCTCATCTCACTCCACACCACGTTCATATGTAGTGGAGAGCCCTTCAGGAGCCATCAGGAGAATCAGGCATCACCTCCAACCATTGCCTGAAAGCACATCAGAAATTCAAATGCCAAGTACACCTGTAAGACCACCAGAAGACGTCCTACCCACACCCAAAAGTTCTGAGACTACAGCTCAGACCCCAAAGACAGCAACCCCAGGTGCTGTCAAAACGAGGTTTGGCCGAGTTGTTGTGAAACCTCAAAGACTGGACTTGTAACAAAAGAAAGGTTAACGGAAAAGGGAAAAGCTTGGAGATAGAGAGAAAAAAAAAAGATGTTTTTCAAATATGCAGTAAAATGTTTATTTTTAGTCTGCATTGTTTCCAAGAAAGGGGGGATGTGGTGTTAGCTGTTTTATTGTGAAAGGCTCAGCAGAAAGTGCCGGAGGTTATGTGCCGGAGCGGTTGTTGTAATGTGAATGGCTGTGAACCAGACGCATATAAAAAGTGTTCTGAAGCTCTACAAATGTGTCGCTTGGTTACCTATGCCTAACAACACGACACAGAATGAAACGTAAGTCGCGCGCGTTCACGCAAAGGGGGAGTCGGATTTTTCCGGGGAGTGTGAAAATTCTACAACACCGGCAGCTCATAGACACCAATGTTATTTATACAGCTTGAAAGACAGCGACTTTTGATCAAACTGGCCTTGTAGCACAATGTCTAGCTTACAACGATTTGAAAGAGGCATCGTTTATGTTTTCACAACGTGTATCTCATTAGTTATTGATGCCGGTGTTCAAGACTAACTGGTGTTCCGATCAACTGGTGATATTCAGTGAGCGAGGCAACTGTTACAACGGCAACACGCAGCATAGGTGACTGTATCGATCCCTGTTCAAAACACACAGATGTTAGTAAACCGTTCCGAAATGCTCTTGTTGTCAGCTTTAACATTGTCGTTATTGCTCTGTTTGGACTCACGGCTGTTCAGTCTACCAATAAAATACTCGGTTTAATGAGGACTTCCACCTAACGGAGTGGAAATATTGCTTCACTGCGGCAGAGTGTGACGATCTCCATCAGATTAACTGGTGACAGTCCGTGTCCTCAGTCCGACAAAAACAGCAAGAGAAGTTCTAATACTGTTTACAAAGCTTACTGCGATAAACCAGTTGGACCTAAGTTGTTCTACTTTTAAACAGATTTTAAGTAAAACAATGACATCATATAACCACATTCTAACCAGAGGTTTCACATTCCAGCCTTCAGAACGTCGATATGCTTCATCTAATTTTCCCCCCGTTATTCAGGATTTATTTATTTTACTGGGGCATTGCAAGTTAATCAACATTGTATTCTATACAATCAATGCATTGTAAATTAAATGCACTGACTTTACAGAACACAAAATTAAATTTTTTTTTAATTTCTAAAGACGCAGAACAATAATAGAGACGAGGATATTTATTCTACAAAACCTTAACGAGCCCACCCTTGAACTATATAGCTAGCTGCTGTTTCAAACAAGATCTCACAACTCAAGATGTGAAACAATAAAATAAGAATTAATAAAAACAGACCAAATAAGATCATCTTCCTGAATTGTTCCACAAGTTCCATCTGCAGATTCCCTCTCAGACTAAAAACTGCCTCTTCACTGAACACCTTTACACTTGTATATACTTATGACTACCAATATCTGCGAATAAATGTTTTCTTTCCTTTTTATTAGCTTCATTTGACAGGTAAGTAAAGAGACAGACGGAAAAGTAGGGAGAAAACCTACAGCAAAAAGCCATGAGCTGGAGTTGAACCCAGGCCGCTGCGTCAGGTTTATAAATCTCCTGTTTAATTACCTGAGCTAATGCCCCAGTATATGTGATTTACTGAAAGGAATCCGTGTCTTTTCTCAATGACATGTCAGTTTAGAGTAGTATGACACAACAAAGTTCTGCTGCTGGTTTGAACATGAATGTCCTGTGAATTTTGCTAAATTGCTGCATTTCAAATCCAATACGTTAAATACTGCTGGGCTGTTTTGGTAAAATTTTGACGTTTGTGTTATTTAAATAAGGCAGTGTGGCTGCAATGTGATCTAAACCTGCCAATACTTATCAATATATTAATGTTATACAGCAACACTTCGGCATTCTGTTATCACGCAGCTTGGTGAACTTCTTGTTAAATGACGTGTACATCGTGTGCTGGGGGGTATTCCACGAAGCTGGCTTAGGCCTAAGCCTGGCTTATTTCGGTCAGCTTCGCTAACTTTAGTGAGAGTTTTGTTCCACCAACAAGGCTTGGGGCTAGCCTGGCTTGGTAACCATGGTAACTCAGCCAGAGCGTCAAGCCTGGTCCGGGGCAGGCTAACAGTCAAGCTTACTTTAGCTCCATGTCAGAGAAGGTTCTGACGAGCTTCAGAAAGACGCCTGTGAACCGCATGTTACACATTAAATTCATCTTGATCTGTAATCAATGATGTTCTTGTTCGGTGACATACATTGAGACCTTTTTTAAATAACGCCGGAATAACCGTGAATCAAACGATATTATGTTACACTACACATTTTGTCACAGTGTGCAACTGTGGATCAGTGGTTAGAGCATAGTTAAGTAGATTAAATGTGGTTTTACTTTTCATTGCGCTGTGGGTTCGAATCCACCAGCGGTAAATACTTGGAAATATCTGATTTTCTTTCTTCTTTCACCCTCAAAGTGCAGTCAACACGAAACCGGAATAGGCACAGATTGTCTTAAAATAAGCAGGACACAACAGCCACAGTTTTCCATAAAGAATACCTTCCTTTTACCAGCGGTCCAATCTGATCATGATGGTGATCCAAAGGTGATGCCAAATGATGAGATAACTATTTTGTGTACAAGCTTATTTGTGTCTTCTCCCTTATTTAAATGTAGGGCACAGTAGCAATATCATCTCTAATAAAAATGACATCTCCTCTGTAGGCCTACATGTTTTTTTCTGCTTTTTCATTCAAAGTTTGAGTGTTTGATGAAACATCTCCACATGAAGTTGCCCCTTTTTTTCCAAAGTATTCCTACTTTGGTTTTAGGTGTTACCTGCTGCTTTATTCATCTATGGTGGATATATATTTGTCAAATCAAGAACATGAATTAGGCCTACCAGAGTAAAAAGTGAAAACCACCATCACATTACACAAAACCAGGCTATGTTGTAGCCTCTTTCTCTCATATACACACATATACATATATATATGTTTATACACACATAAAAAATGTCTTCAATGGGTTTTGAAAAGCCTTATTTCATCAAGATTGATCTCCTCCGGGCCACAGTAGTGTGACAAACTTCAGGGTGAGGAAAAAAAAAGTCATCAACCACTGCAGTTGTGGGTTATCCCTAATCAGTGTCAAAAACTTGCCCTCTGAAAATTAAATTTTCAGACATGTGTGCGTGTGTACGCTCAGACTAAGTGCTTCATTGAAAAGAAAATAAACACTTACGCATTTAAACGGTCGGCAATGCTTTGCCAGGCAGCGTCTCGAGCTTTATTTATCGCAACCGTGTTGCCTTTTCTTGTGATAATCTCCCTGTAGTCCTCGTACAACTCCGTGAGAAGTTTCAGCTCCGCCGAAGAGAAATTCTCCGCTCTGTTTTTAGACATAATATCATCATTTCGACGATCGACACGTCTGGGCTTTTTATCTCCCCCAGACGCGCGCTCAGCCGCAGCTTGGATCAGCCTGGCTTGAATAAGCGTCTTTGAAAAACAGCTGAGCCTCGTTTGTGGAACTATTTGCAGCTGAGATTAAAGTTGCCGTTTATTCAAGCCACGCTTACCGGCGTAAGCCCAGCCTGTTTTAGCCAGCTTCGTGGAATACCCCCCTGGTCTCCTGTCTGCTGCTTTGACAGGAGTAAACCGTAAACTGCAGTAAACAGTGATCGCAGTTCCACTCGTCCCAACCGCGTTTACGTAGTTTTTCTTTCATGTAGCCTGACAGCGCATGACTTTTAAAATGAGAACGCCTCTTATTTTCAGTTATTTTGTCAAGACCGAAATGTATAGAAGAGCAGAAATCTCATTTTATAGACGAAGTTGTCCCATTGTTTATTTCCTGGTCAGTTGGTAACGGGTCCTGAAAGCCACGCCTACGAAACATCTGTCTCAGAAACCCTGCTATCACCAGTTGATCGGATCACCAGAAGTCCAAATCTGTGAATGCCTTTCCAACTTTACCGAACTCCATCAGAACGTCAGCACTGATTAAACTGATGCTTATTTGTGAACTACAGGCCGATTTAGAAATGATTCCTCAACTGTTTTTCTGCTTAAAACTCCAGACTTCACTTCTCTATGAGGAAACTAACGGGTGTGGTTTCTTCCTCAGCTCGAGAAAATTAAACAAGTCAACATATTCTACCTTTCAGAAAGTTTTCAGCTGTTCTTTTGGATCTTACCTGCGTGTCGCTGCGTTCACTGCCTCCAGATGTCACAGAGGTTCTTCAGTGCTTTTCTCCCACAGACAGACTGCGCTTTGTCAGTGTGTCTTTCCACGCGGCGAAAACTGTTTTCTGCTCTGTGAGTTTCACTTTCCTGCGTGTCTCTGAATGCTTGTAGGATCCTGTAATGTCCACCAGATGGCACCGTTGGTCCAGAAACACTAGAGTGCCTATATAATGAGAGTGGCGACAACTGGGGATTTGAAGCCATTTTGTTTCCATTCACTCAATATGGGACGCACAGCGCGAGGTGCACATTCACGAAAACTATGGATTGTTTACTGATTTCAAGACATGTTTTGGACAAAATAATTTACTGGCTTGTTTTGTCTGGATGTCCAAGGTTGGATTATGACCGTTTTTTTGGAATATTTTCATCTGTGACTAGTTTTGAGTTGAGTTGTGCTGTTTACGTTATTTGCCGTTTGTCGGACAAATGTGTTTATATTACCCGCTGTGGTAATCACATCTGATAGTGGTTTATACCGGCGGATTCATGAGAATCTAAGCTTTCCATGGGTGTATAATGTTTCTATCATCGAGCTTGCAGCTTCGGTCAGTTTAGTAAAATACGTTTTCCCGTCCGCCTGTACGATGCTGCAGCTGTAAGCATATGGCGAACAGCATCCTCATGCTAACGGCGGCTAACAGCCCAGAAACAGGTGAACAACACGGAGCCTGTTCGGGTCATATGAGGCTGATAAGTGACTGCAGGTTGGACGGAAAACAGAAAATAGGAAACAGAAAAGTGTCAGCTGTTTGTTGAATTGGAAATCATGTGAATGAACAGGGAGGCTGTTGTCGAAGCTCAGTATTTCATGCATCTCCATGCATGAAAATGGTCAAAGTCAAAATAACCACAACTGCCTAAAATCACATCAAACTTTTCTATCTGTCATTCACCCATACATCATAACATGAAAGTACATACATGGGACTAACCTGGCACAAAAACCATGATGAAGTCGGTTTCCATCCCACTCTCCGGACTTTATTTTCCCAGTTTCATTCTTTCATTACTCCTGGGAAATCTAAACATGTGGAATCTCTTCTCTGATCGATTTGTGCACCCAAAGGCACAACAGCCCGTCATTTTTCAGGTATTTATGAAGCCAAAAAAGTCCTAGAATTACTCCCTGCGTTGTAAACAACGTTAACAGGCATAACCGGCGTTCATGAATAGGAAACAAAATGGCTCCTATAGATCACGTGACCAAAATTTTTTGGACCCGTCATGTCGCCACTCTCATTATATAGGCACTCTAAGAAACACCAGTTGAAGAACACTTCTGACGTTCATATGGAGTGAATCAATAATCAATAGATCACTTCTGCCAAAACCAGTCTGAGACTGAACCTCTCTTGTTGGAACATGTCTGTGCTGCATCAAATACTAATGATCTAATACAAATTTTCACTTCTGTCCAAACTCATCACATTCAACAGCTTCTTACATTTTCCTTTAACGACCTGAACATGTTTCTATCAGGAAGCTTCCAAAAATTGAAGTGTTTGCTCGAAATCTTCATTTTATTTCGTCTAAAATTAAACTGTGTTGTATTTGTTTGGTTCACTGAAAATCTCAAACCACTCCTTCACTTGTTCAGTTCCCTTTTACCTGTTAAATGTTCATATTTGTCTCTCTTGTCCAAACTGACGATAAATATCTTACTTTATCAAAATGTAAACAAAGATTAATTATCCGACACACAGTTCTTAGGTTTCTTTATATCGACAAATACCATCACTTCCCTCATAGATTTTGTGTTTTCTTATCTCAGAGCTGAAATTCTTTCTTAATATGTGTCATTTTAAATACAGACAAGTTAAGTAAATAAAATGGGCTCTAAAATACTGATTAAATTGATGTTGACTCTAATGTTGGAACGATCTGATCCATCATCTGGTGTTTTATCTTAACAAGAATTCATAGTCATAGAAAATGCAGCTGACTGTTGTGGAAATAGTTCACAGCTGTACTAATTAAATTCAGATATGCACCACTGTCTCATTCAAATAAAGTAGAACCGGTCCTAAAACTTTTGACAGGGGGTGTATTTCATCATATGGATGTGATCAGGGCAGGACTCTGATCATACATGTAAAGTTTCAGGCAGATTGGAGCATGTTCAGGGCATTTACACAGCATTTGAAATTTCATGGCGAAGGATCAAAATTCCAGAGGCCGCCACGGACACGCCCTTTGACTTTGGAAAAAGATTTTAATAACTTTGGATCATTAAGGCCTCCTGTATATGTGAATACAGTAAGTCAGGATAGTTCTGTGACTGAAGAGTTCTGATTATTTTGTGTCTCATTTGTGTCATTATGTGTTTAATTTTGGTCAGTTTACATCTTTCTGTCTGTTTCTAAACATTTTGCATCTTTTCATGTGTTCCATTTTGATCATTTTCTGTGTTTTTAAGTTTATTTTTGTTCAGAATTGTTCATCTTCTTAGTTCTTTTGGCCATTTCACATGTCTGTTTGTCCTTTCTGTGACTCATTGGCCATTTATCTCCCATTTTTGTAATTTTGCATCACTTTCAGGTTGTTTTTGTTCAATTTTGAACATTTTCCATGTTTTGAGGAAAAAATGTTGTATAAATCAGACTGTATATGAACAAACCTCTGTGTAGAAGCCTGAGTAATTTGAACAGAATAAATTTGGTGAATGTAAGTGAAGATTTCTGGATCAGTTTGGTCATTTTGGGACTAATTTTGGTCATTTTGTGTCAGAATGTGTTTAATTGTGATCAGTTTACATCTTTTGGTCTGTTTTTAAACGTTGCATCTTTTCGTGTTTTTTTTTTTTGGACTATTTTGGTCATTTTTTTTTGTCGTAATTTTGGTTATTTTGCACCAAGTTTTGGTCATTTATGTGTCTAATTGAGGTAATGTTACATCTCTTTATGTTGTTTTTTTTTGTACCATTTTGGTTATTTTATGATTCATTTCATGTGTCTGTAAGTTGTTTTTGTTTAAAATTGTTCATGTTGCTCATATTAGTCATTTCATGTGTCAGTTTGTCCATTTTGTGACTCACTGGACATTTCTGTTTCATTTTTCATCTTTTTTGCTCTGTTTTGCTCATTTTATCTCTCATTTTAGTCATTTTGCACCAGTTTAAGATTGCTTTTTTCATTTTGAACATTTTGTGTGTCATTTTTGTCATTTTGTTGCTAATTTTTGTGCCTGGTTTTGGTCATTTTTGTCTTTCATTTTGTCATTTTTGCTTAATTTTAGTCCCATTTTGGCCACTTATGGTCTTTTTTTTTGACCATTTTGGAATTTTATCGTATTTTTCTATCTTGGCCGGATGTTTTATGTTCCATTTTGGTCATTTTGTGTCCCTTTTGAACTGTCCCATAACATTGTTGGACCATTCAGTAGACTCTGTTTGGGTCTTTTTCTTACCACTGAAAATCCATTTGTGTCTCATTTTGGTCATTTTATAGATCAGATTAGATTGAACTTTACTGTCATTGCACAGAGAACAAGTACTAAGACAGTAAATGCATTTTTTAAAAGTCCATTGTGATGTCAGAGAGAAGAACTAACAACTGTTACCACATTCCATATTCTGAAGAAAAACATTGAAGCACTTGAGAAAGTCAGTTTAACACACAAAGCTTGGAGATATTGGAGAGTTGTGGTGAAGATTTCAAGTGTGAAACTTGTGAAGACATTCTGAGCAAAGACTGTGAGAAAAATGAAGCCTCCTCAGCCAGATAGGAAACATTCAGGTAAGACAGAAGTCCAGACAACGAGCTGCAACTCAGCTCCAGATATCAAACTACACACTGACATGTTAGACTGAAGTTTTCACAACACTGACAAGCTAACATTTGCTCATTTTGTGGCTTATTTTGATCAGTTTGCATCCTTGGGGTTGTTCGTGTATTAAATGTTGTCATTTTTCATCTCTTCCTGCTGTTTTTGTTCCATTTTGGTGACTTAAAGGCTGTTTTTGTTGAATTTGCTCATTGTGTGTCTCATTGAGGATCATTTTCATCATTTTGTCTCTAACCTTGGTCAGTTGTTGTCTTTTTGATTTTTTTTTTTTACTTGTCATTTTTTGTGCCTTTAAAGTTTTTTTGTTCTATTTTGTGTCTCATTTAGATTATTTTTTCTATCGTTTTGGACATTTTGGATCTATTTAAGGTTTTTCTGTTTCATTTTGTGTCTCATTTTGTGCATTTCTGTGTGTTTTTAGGGAGGAAAAGTTGTATAAATCAGACTGTAAATGATCGATGAACAAACCTCATTGTAAAAAAACCCTCAGAATGTTGAATAGAATAAATGTGGACAGTTTCATGACTGTAAGAGAAGATTACTGGATCATTTTGTGCCTCTTTTGTGTCATTATGTGTTTTATTTTGAGCAGTTTATGCGTTTCTGTTTGTTTTTAAACATTTTGCATCTTTTCATGTTATTTTTTTGTTCCTTTTTGATCATTTTGTGCCTTAATTTTGACCTTTTTGTGGTTCATTTTGTTCACTTTGTGTGATCTTTAAGTTTATTTTTGTTTAAAATTGTTTTAAAATGTTGTTGCTCATTTTGGTAATTTCATGTGATCATTTGTCCATTCTGGGACTCATATTGGCCATTTGTGTTTCATTTCTCATATCTTTCTTTGGACTGTTTTCTCTATTTTGTCTCTCAGTTTAATAATTTTGCATCAGTTTAAGGTTATTTTTTCTTCATCTTCTTCATTTTGTGTTTCACTGTACTTATCTGTACTTGAGTTCTGGTGTTCTTATAAACCGTCATCAGTCAAAGACCAAGTACTGATCCAGTTCTAAGTAGCCTCTGATCAAGAACCAATGAAATACCTGCATGTGTTCTGGCTCCGCCCACATTATGGAGGATCATCAGACCAGACGAGTGTGGACTTGGAGCCAAATATCCCAGAATGCATTTAGGCTAGCAGCAAAGACCGAGAAGAAAACTTTCAGAGGAAACACAAGTATTTTGGGAATACTGCTGTTATTGTGACACAAAATGTAGTTTTCAGATTATTTCAGGTGAGAAAGTCGTTCTAAAAATGTCAAATCTGTGGTCACTTTATCCAGATGAAGCTGATTAAAAATGAGCTCCAACGGTTTCAGAGATGTGAGGTCCAGGTTAGACAGCTATGATGGACGGTCAGCCTCACTGTAGAGCTCCTTATCTGGACCAGACTTTACAATCTGCTGCTCTGATGCTTCTGTAGCAGTTAAACAGGATATTAGTAGTTTTATGTTGATCTAACCGTCACACTTTGACCTCACAGTTCATTTTTTATTGTTCAGAGAAAAATCAATTGGAAAAAAGTTGAAGTTCATAACTTTATATTGTTCATGTTTGAATTGGTCATTGTAATAATAAGAACAGATGTAAATTAAAATATAGTTTATCATTCATTTACAAGTTTTGTTTCTAAATCTATTCATGATTGAAAATGTGTATTTTTTTGTTCCAGTCTTTATAGATCTTTATATTTGCTTTCATTGCTTATTTTAATGAAATAAAATTAAAATGGTAAAAAAAAATATCAGAACAAAAAGAAAAACTTCAGTTTTTACTGCTTTACAAAAAATATTTTTTTCTATTTTCATTTTTGCCATGGAAAAGAATCAACGTTGTCCGAAGAAGAAAAAGCTGTGATGATTCAACATGGAAAATTAAATTTCACTTATCAACAAATCAGTGACGTGCGGTGAGGTTCATGGCTGGTGAGGCACTGACTCCTCAAGAGTCAGATTTACGATTGTAAGAACCGAAAAAAATCACCTTATTTCACTATTGATCCAACAGCACGCAACTACTGATAATCCTTCATATCCCATCAGCATTACTCTTTCAATTACACTCACAAACCAACACAAACATATACACAGGAACATATTTGTCCTATAAAGAACTTTCTTTTATAGCTATTGATAGAGCACCCATCTTGTGTTTTAAGCAATTCCTCCATCCATCCATCCATCCTCTACATACCGCTTTATCCTCAGTAGGGTCGCGGGGGGTGCTGGAGTCTATCCCAGCTAACGGGTGAAGGCAGGGGACACCCTGGACAGGTCACCAGTCTGTCGCAGGGCTACATATACAGACAAACAATCACATTCACATTCACACCTATGGACAATTTAGAGTGATCAATTAACCTCAGCATATTTTTGGACTGTGGGAGGAAGACGGAGTACCCAGAGAAAACCCACGCATGCACAGGGAGAACATGCAAACTCCATGCAGAAAGATCCCAGGCCCAGGTCGGGATTTGAACCGGGGATCTTCTTGCTGCAAGGCCAAAGTGGTAACCAGTACACCAGTGTGCAGCCCTTAAGCAATTCATATATACTGTAAACAAATTAAAGTACAGAGATGTGTGCAGACCTACTGACTTTAGCTTGACATGACTTTGGATTTCCTCTGTTGAATCCAGCACTGCAGCAAGAAAGCACCTGCCAGCTTGCGTACGCCCCCTTGAGTTGAGGCAGAGTACTGAGTGCCTCACCTGCTGACTTTTCTCTGCACTTTATTGTGTGATCAGCAGGAATAGTTCTCTCACACATACATAAAAGACATCACACAGACTGCAGAAAGTCATGGTGTATAACGAATAATTCTGTAAAGTTCATATTGGCGATATGCTGAGGAACAGAAACGAGCACGCGTCATGCAACCCAGTTTGTATTGGATCATGCAGTCAGACGTGAGGCACACTTCGCCCCTGCCTCACCAGGGGTTTCTGCCCTGGATTTGATCGGAAAAACTCAAATTCGGCAATTTTTACTCAGTAAAATGTCAGAAAAGTGTAGTCATACTGCAAATGCATTTTTAACAGATCAGTGGAAAATATTAAGATTTATTTATGTACACTTTCTTTTTTCTTTTTTGTCATGATGACAGGTGAGGCTAATTTAAAACCCACAGGTAGACCAAATAAAATTGGAGAAAGACGTATTAAAAAAATAATTGATCTTGTTCAGGAAAAATCAACCACTGCAATAAAAATAAAAACTAAGTTAGACATTGATTACAGCACAAGAGCTGTTCAAAGAATTTAGAACATCGAAGGGTTAAAATACACCAAAATGTGAGGAAAACCTCCTTTAACGGCCAAACAGAACATTCATAGAATTGAATAGGCGGAAAATGTTTGATTTACAGGGTTAAATGTAATCTGGATAGTCCTCGAGGGTTTAAATTCTACTGTAATCATATCGATGCTGAAAACCATTTTTTATCCAGAGACAGCTGGGGTTATGGGAGCTTTTTATGGAAAAAATAAAATCTGTTGAGAATTTCTTGATGAACAGCAAATTCAGAATCTCATATTAAACTTTTGAAAAAAGACTGAACCACTTATTTATTCTAAAAATGAAAAATCGATCTATCAATAAGACAACACACCATGCAACAAATCACAGAAGACCACAGAACACTTTGGAAAGAGTGATAGAGATGTGATGAACTGGCTGCACAGTCCCCATCAGAAAGTTATGGAGATTTGTGGACAGAAAAGAAATTTGACAAAGAAACACATTTAATCCATTAATGTGAAAACATGTTTGTGAGGGACAGAGTCATGGAGAGACTCAACTATCTGTTCAACACTGTTCCTCTACCAGGATGAGATTCTGGAGACTCAACTCAGCACAGAAACACTGAGGAACCAGGACTGAACCAGTTGAACCCAAATCCAGGATAGAGAGGTTGAGTGAATGTGGTGTTGAAGGTGTGGAGGTGGATCAAAGAGTCAGAGGAGACTCTGTAGAAGGACAGAGTTCCAGCAGGAACGTCCACATAAACTGAAACTCTGTGAGAGACTGAGGAGGACCTGATGGATGTTAGAAAGTCATTGTGAATGACAGAGTAACTGTCATCATCACCATCATAGCAGATCAGACTCCAGGACTGATCATTATGTCCAAACACACAGTCATCGCTGAGTCCTTTTCTTCTCATTTCTCTGTAACTCACTGATATATAAACCTCTCC
Organism: Acanthochromis polyacanthus; assembly: GCF_021347895.1. NCBI lineage: Eukaryota > Metazoa > Chordata > Actinopteri > Pomacentridae > Acanthochromis > Acanthochromis polyacanthus. The sequence goes on along the minus strand of NC_067134.1, from coordinate 11,515,792 downwards.
TCTCCACTCCACCTCCCAGTAACAGCGACCAGTCAGACCAGTTCTACACAGCAGCTGAAGATACAAGTCAAATCTGTCTGGATGATCAGGATACCACTGATCCTCCTCCACAAGTGTCACCTTCCTGTTGTTGTCAGACAGTTTGAGTTTTCTGTGGACTGTGTTTATGTCGACTGTGAGTTGACAGGAATCTGATGGAGAGAACAAACACAACACAGCTGCAGTTATTGATGGATCATGTGATCAGTATTAAAGCTTTGATGATGACCTCAGAGATGTGACACTTTGAAGATGCTTGAATGTGCTGCTTTGTTTCCATCAATCCATTAAAACACACTTACACTTCCTCAGACCTGGTGTCAACCATCGGACTCCAGCAGGCGTCACCCTGAAAGGAGGAGGACGGTCAGAGCAGCAGCGACTCTTTCAGCAGCACACATGGACATTACATGGCTCTCACACTGTTCCACTGATAAAGGACCAGTCCAACATGGAGACACAGACACCTGAATGCAGCATCTCTAAAGTCCTGTCCTGTGCTCGTCATGTTCCAGCTCAGTTTACACTCATTATTTAGCTTTACTCATTTATGGTTCTTCTTTTCATGGAGCTAGGCTAACAGTTGCTCTGCTTCCAGTCTTTCTGCTAAGCTAGTGTTACCGACTCAGTTTTGTCGGTGTCTCAACCGTAGTTGGACAGTCTCGGGTAAACGCTAGCTCACTTAGCTTAGCATAGCTGTTGGTAACAAATGGTATTCAGAGTCTGGACCAACTCTGCGGTGGAAAACGAGGAACTTCATTAAAGCTCTGCAGCACACTGTACACACACTCAGCTTCTCCAGAACACACTTGGATCTACTTCTCTGATAGGACCAGAACATGTGCTGTGAAAGCAGCTGCACCGTACACATCACCCTTCTTCAGCTTCACTGTTCTTCTTCCTTCCTACCCCTGCAGCACTTCCTCTGACGTCTCACACACCCTGAAATCTACCGATGGAAAGGGGCAGGCTTGGCCTGAACACGAGGATGATTGTTTCCTGAGAGTGTCTGTCTATCTGTACCTGAGAGTTTCCAGTCTACAGTGTAGATCCTCCACTTTATCCCTCAGCATCTTCTCTCCTGAGTCTCCTGGATGGTTGTAGCTCAGGTCCAGCTCTCTCAGATTTGAGGGCTTGAAGCTCAGAGCTGAGGCCAGAGAAGCACAGCCTTCCTCTGTGACCAGACAGCCTGACAGCCTGCACACACAAAACAACACAAACCTGACGGACAACACTTGGATGGATGTTTCTCACTCTTTCTTTTCTTCTTTGTCTTTCAGATACATTTTGCTGCACATTTCATGCGTCTCAAGCAAATCAACAATCTCAACAATGATTAGTGGGATTTAATCATGTCAAAAATAAACCCTGACAAAGTCCTACACAAGTTCAGTAAAAGCTCATTTGATGAATCCTATCAGCAGAAATGATTGTACTCAGGTTAGCTGTTTATCTACTGATAGAAATCACATCAGTTTCAAAGTGTGAGTCCTGACCTGAGAGCTTCCAGTTTACAGTGTGAACTCTCCAGTCCAGTAGAAAGACTCTTCACTCCTGAATCCTGCAGGTTGTTGTTAGTCAGGTCCAGCTCTGTCACAGTGGAGGACTGGGAGCTGAGGACTGAGGACAGAGCTCCACAGCTTCTCTCTGACAGATTACAGTTATTAAGTCTGAAGAGACAAAGAAAAGAAGTAAAACATTAAGTACAGTATTTTTTGTCCTGTTGAAGACAGCAGTGAATTTAACAACAAATACATCCCACTATGTCCAGAATACAGCAGCAGTGAGGACAGTCCTCTGCAATGTTATATAAATGTGAAAATAATCCAAAGTGTAACACATTACAGTAATCAGATTACTTTGAAGCTGAGCAGTAAAATATTTCATCTGTTTAAAAAACAAACTGACGGTTTAGATTTCCTAAATGAAGAACACAGGTCAAATAGCAAGAAATGAACCCAATAAAGGTCAGTGCCTCTTTCATTACTGTCATTAGAATGTTGGATTTTTTCACTACTTTCTATGTCCACCTTTATTTTTAATGACACATTTAATCCTCCTTAGCATGAAGAAACCACATTTCTGCAGAGATGTTCCACCATCTTCAGAGACTATGTCTTCATCTGCTCTTTGTTGGAGGGTTTGTGTTGCTCTGTCTTTGTCTTCAAAATTGGTCTGTTAGATTCAAATCTGGACACACATTTGGAAAAGTCACAGTGTACTGTTGCACCCAATGTGATCCCGTGTCCAATATTGAGATTCACAGCCAGCTAAGCTCTTTCTTGCATCGCTTCCTCCAAGGAACAGGCATGTGTTGCATTTGGACAGGATTTAATGCAAACAAGTGCAAAACTGAAATGATACAAAATATAGAAAAATGCTCAGTACACAAATTATAGTATGTACATGTAAAACAAACATTTGCTTGCACACACAAGGTGCATCAAAGGGTTAACTCAAACCTAGCAGTCACATCACATGAATTAGACCGGACTTTACTATATGACATGCATAGCATATCAAAACATCTCAAACTAATATTAATAATATCTAACAAATATACACAACTTACTCATATTTCCACTCGAAGGGATAGAAAAGAGCAGATGACGTTGCAACGCGAGAGACATAACATGCCTGCTTGCCTCGTGCGAAATCAACACTTCCTGTTACATTTCTTCTATCTACCACTAAGCTTGACATAACGTACTGTGTAAACTTGCACCCCCTACAGGTCTGGAGAAACAACAACACAAAAACAGCTGTAATACACACAGTTTGGACTTTTTCCTTCTTTACAATCTAAAAAATCGTTAACTTGATGCTGATGGCAGCGATTAAATCACTGTCAGACATCTCTAGTGTTGTTACAGAACAAACGTCTTCTGATCTCCAGTCCTTGTTCTTCAGGTTCCTTCACTTCTACTTGTGCTGTTGAGATTCATGCTTTGGTTTTCACTGACACATGAGTCCCACTGAAACCAAGCTAAGGATCTCCAAACTCATGGGTTTAAACTGTTTATCTCCACTCTTGATGAAGTTTGGACTCCTCATAGCGTCAGTGAGTTGGACTCTTCATTCTGTCTCAGTCTCAGGAGACACTCAGCTGTCCAGTGATTGGCTGTCAGTCCTTACAGTCTGAAAGGAACCAACAACCTTTGAACAGCCTCACATCTGAAAAGGGTCATAGGGTCCCTATGAGGCTGTTGCTCCTCTTCAGGGAGAGCAGAGAGACCATGAACCTCACCACAGGTGGGATGGATGTTCTATCCTTCACCAACACTTCAGTTGATGGGACTCAGCCATCAGCAGGAGGAAGACTGGACTGACCTTACCCACAGACTAGAGGACATGAGGACACTGTTTATCAACAGTCATGATGACTGTCCCCACCTGCAGGGCTGATGCTTCACTACATCATTTCTGACACACCTGAAGTCCTGGAAGCTGCTGTTCCAGGAAGTCTTTCCAAAAATCTTTAGCCAATATCTGAAAATGTTGCCATGTTCTTCAACCCAAAATCTCAGTTCCTCGTAAACTACCTGAGACAGGGACGTGTCCTGCCGCCCAGTGAAGACAGAGTTGGGAGTGATGGGATCAGGGTCCACAACATCTGAGGAGGTGAACCCAAGAGGATCTGAACTGAGGATCCCTTTGATCTCAGTGGAGACAGAAGGCAACACTGCTTCAGTGGCTGTTTGGGCTCCAGTGATGAGAAGGAATTGGACCTGAACCTCAAATAAGAATGGAAACAACAGTCCAACTGTCCACCAGCTGAACTAAACTGAGTTCAGTCATTGAACAAACTGAATATTCGACAGTTTCATTTAGCAGACGCTTTTATCCAAAGCGAAAACATCCGAGAGTAGAAACAACACAAGCAAGGATCTAGTCTGTAGAAAACAACCTGGAGAAGAACCATGAAACAAGTTCAAGTGTGAACATGAAATGTTTGTTCTGGTGTTTCCTTTTTATCAACGTCTATCTGAAACATTCTATTTTGTGGAAACTAAACAGTGGAAAACTAAAACAGAACCTGGACCTAAGACTTCACAGGTTCTTACAGCTTCTGGTTCTGTGATGCAGGTTCCAGGTTGTTCAGTTCCTGTCGTGGAAGAGGCCTCATGAAGAGAAACTGGTCCTAGAAGTCAGTAACAGAACTAATCTGAGATATACAAATACAGAAAACCTCCCACCTCAGCTTTTCTGCTCATCATGAATAAAAACACATTTTAAATGGTCATTAGTTGAACAGGTTGATGAGTCCTGACCTGAGAGCTTCCAGTTTACAGTGTGGACTCTCCAGTCCAGCAGAAAGACTCTCCACTCCTGAATCCTGCAGGTTGTTGTTCGTCAGGTCCAGCTCTGTCACACTGGAGGACTGGGAGCTGAGGACTGAGGACAGAGCTCCACAGCTTCTCTCTGACAGATTACAGTCACTCAGTCTGAAGAGACAAATGGCAGATTACACTGATGAAACAGCAGCAAAATGAAAAAAGTATCTTCAGTCTCCAACTACTTACACAACTTTCTTGGAGGCTTTAACCACTGGTAGCAGCCTCAGAAGAGCCTCCTCTGAAGCAGAGTATTTCTTCAGGTCAAACACGTCCAGATCTTCTCCTGATGACAGTAAGATGACAACCAGAGCTGACCACTGAGCAGGAGATAGTTCGTGTCTGTACAGACGTCCTGATCTCAGTGACTGTTGGATCTCCTCCACTAGAGAAACATCGTTCAGTTCATTCAGACAGTGAAATAGATTGATGCTTCTCTCTGCAGACACATTCTCACTGATCTTCTCCTTGATGTACTCCACTGTTTTCTGATTGGTCTGTGAGCTACTTCCTCTCTGTGTCAGCAGGCCTGGTAGGAGATTGTGATTGGTCGGCAGTGACAGACCCAGGAGGAAGCGCAGGAACAAGTCCAGGTGTCCGTTTGGACTCTGCAAGGCCTCGTCCACAGCTCTCTGGTAGAAACCTGTTGAATCAGGTTTGTTGGAGGTTGTTTGTTGTTCTTCGTTCAGCAGGCTGATTCCAGAGTTGATGAAAGTCTGATGGACATGAAGAGCAGCCAGAAACTCCTGAACACTCAGATGGACAAAGCAGAACATCTTGTCTTCTTGTTTCCGTCTTCGCTCTGTTTTGAAGATCTCTGTGAACACTCCTGAGTACACTGAGGCTTCACTCACATCGATGCCATTTTCTCTGAGATCTTTCTCATAGAAGATCAGGTTGCCCTTCTGCAGCTGTTCAAAAGCCAGTTTAGCTAATGATTTAATGTACTGAATGCACTTTTCTGGAGCATACTTTTCTCTTGTGCGATCAATTTGAAATCTGAGAAACTCTGCGTACATTTCAGTCAGGGTTCTGGGCAGATCTCCTCCCTCTCTGGTTTCCAGCAGCTCCTCCAAAACTGTAGCAGTGATCCAGCAGAACACTGGGATGTGGCACATGATGTGGAGGCTTCGTGACTTCTTCATGTGGAAGATGATGCTGCTGGCCTGCTCCTTGAATCTCTTTCTGAAGTACTCCTCCTTCTGTGGGTCAGTGAACCCTCTGACCTCTGTTGTAGCGTTGATGAGGTTTTGAGGGATCTGACTGGCTGCTGCAGGCCGTGTGGTTATCCAGAGGCGAGCTGAGCGCAACAGTTTTCCACTGATAAGTTCCCTCAGCAGGACTTCTACTTTACTTGACTTTGTTACATCCACGGAGGGAATGTTGTTGACATCAAAGTCCAGATGAAGGCGACTCTCATCCAGTCCATCAAACACAAAGAGCAGTTTGAATCTGCTCTTCCTGTAGCTGCTGATTCCTGATGACTGCAGAGCTGAAAAGATGTAATTCAGAGCCTCCACTGTGACATCTTTAGTTTCTGGGATACAGAAATGAATGAGCTCTGCTAAACCAAACTCTTTTCCCTGCAGTGAATTCAGAACACGGAAAGTGAACGGGAAAATAAGATGCACGTCTTGATTGTTTTTTTCTTCAGCCCAGTCCAACACAAACTTGTGCACGAGGAATGTTTTTCCGATCCCTGCAATTCCATTGGTCAGCACTGTTCTGATGGGTATGTCTTTTCCAGAAGGATCCTTGAAAATGTCTCTGGGTTGGATCTGTGTCTCTGTGTCTGATGGCTTCCTCACCTTGTCAATCTGTAGGATCTCATGCTGTGTGTTGACGTGCACGTCCCGGCCAGCTGTGAAGTACAGCTCTGTGTAGATATCAACCAGACGCTGCTCGTCTGGTGCCCATCCCTCTGTTGCAACTAGAAATGTGTCCTGGAAGTTTGACTGAAGCTTCTGTTGGTAATATCTGATGGGACGTGGTTCTGGTATCGGAACAGTCTCATCTGTGTCAAACATGAAGGGAACAATGTGAGCAGGTGTGTGTCTATAAAAATCTCTGTTGTTGTTGGAAAAACACAAGCAACTAAGCAACTAAAATGAGGTTGGACTTTTCATAAGCCACCTATAACATCTCAAGGTAATAAAAAGGGGTTATTGTGTGAGTGACATTTTTCTAAACTTATTCCTGGGGTTTCATCCTAAACTCTACACATAATGCACAACTTACCCTGATCATTTGGAGGAAAGTGACGAAAAAAACTGACTGAAAGGGCAAATTAGCTAAAGGGCTACCCAGAAGGTTAACTATGGAGACAGTTAGAAGGTAGGTGGGTTACCTCAAGTACAGTTTAAATTGTTCTTAGAGTTCCTATTCAGGCAAGATAATTTAGACAGAAGAACCTACAAGCAGAGAGCTCGACCAGCAGCCCTGTTCTGGGCTCACCGGGGCCCTTATCAAAGTACACTACCCGTCAAAATTTTTAGAACGCCACAATTTTTCCTGTTTTTTAATTTAAATTCAAGAAGTTCAAGTCCAATGAGTTGCTTGGAATGGTACAAAGGTAAGTGGTGTACTGCCAGAGGTTAAAAAGGTAAGGTTACCCAAAATTGAAAAATAACGTACATTTCAGAATTCCACAAAAAGCCTTTTATCAGGGAACAGATATGTTTTAACAACTTAAAGCCGCTCTGCAGCAATGGAGGTTGATCAAGCCTTGAAAGTTCTTCTGTTTTCCTTTCGGCTTTTCCCTTCAGGGGTCGCCACAGCGAATCAATTGCCTCCATCTAACCCTGTCTTCTGCATCCTCTTCTCTCACACCAACTACCTTCATGTCCTCTTTAACCACATCCATAAACCTCCTCTTTGGTCTTCCTCTCAGCCTCCTTCCTGGCAGTGGGAAACTCAGCATCCTTCTACCAATATATTCACTCTCTCTCCTCTGGGCATGTCCGAACCATCTCAGTCTGGCCTCTCTGGCTTTATCTCCAAAGCCTCTAACATGTGCTGTCCCTCTGATGTACTCATTCCTGATCCTATCCATCCTGGTCACTCCCAAAGAGAACCTCAGCATCTCTAATTCTGCTACCTCCAGCTCTGCCGCCTGTCTTTTCCTCAGGGACACTGTCTCCAGACCAAACAACATGGCTGGTCTCACCACAGTTTTGTAAACCTTTCCTTTCATTTTAGCTGAAACTCTTCTATTACACATCACACCTGACACTTTTCTCCAGCCGTTCCAGCCTGCCTGTACACGCTTCTTCACCTCTTTTCCACATTCTCCATTGCTCTGGACTGTTGACCCTAAATACTTAAAATCCTCCACCTTCTTGATCTCTTCTCCCTGTAACCTCACTCTTCCACTTGGGTCCCTCTCATTCATTCACAGATACTCCATCTTGCTGTGGCTAACCTTCATTCCTCTCCTTTCCAGGGCAAACCTCCACACCTCTAGCTTCTCCTCCACCTGTTCCCTGCTCTCACTACAGTTCACAGTGTCATCTGCAAACATCATAGTGCATGGAGACTCCTGTCTAACCTCGTCTGTCATCCTGTACATCACCATAGCAAACAAGAAGGGGCTCAGAGCTGATCCCTGATGTTGTCCCACCTCCACCTTGAACTCCTCTGTCACTCCTACAGCACACCTCACCACTGTCTTACTGTCCTCATACATGTCCTGCACCACTCCAACATACTTCTCTGCCACTCCAGACTTCCTCATAAAAAACCACATTTCCTCTCTGGGCACTCTGTCATAAGCTTTCTCCAGATCTAAAAAGACACAATGCAGCTCCTCCTGACCTTCTCTGTACTTCTCTATCAACATCCTCAAAGCAAATATTGCATCTGTTGTACTCTTTCTTGGCATGAAACCATACTGCTGCTCACAGATGTTCACCTCTGCCCTTAGTCTAACTTCAACTACTCTTTCCCATAGCTTCATCGTTTGGCTCATCAGCTTTATTCCTCTGTAGTTGCCACAACTCTGCACATCTCCCTTGTTCTTAAAGATGGGCACCAGCACACTTCTCCTCCATTCCTCGGGCATCTTCTCAATATCTGAGATCCTGTTGAACAGCCCAGTCAGACACTCTACTGCCACCTCTCCGAGACACTTCCACACCTCCACAGGTATATCATCAGGACCAAGTGCCTTTCCACTCTTCATCCTCTTCAATGCCCTCCTCACTTAATTCTTACTAATCGTTGCTACTTCCTGGTCCACAACAGTCACCTCTTCTACTCTTCGTTCTCTCTCATTTTCCTCATTCATCAACTTTTCAAAGTACTCTTTCCATCTTCCCATCACACTATTGGCACCTGTCAACACACTTCCATCCTTATCCTTTATCACCCTAACCTGCTGCACGTCCTTCCCAACTCTGTCTCTCTGCCTTGCCAACCTGTACAGATCAGTCTCTCCCTCCTTACTGTCCAACAGCATACAAGTCATCGTAAGCTGCTTGTTTGGCCTTTGCCACCTCTACTTTCACCTTACGCTGCATCTCTCTGTACTCCTGTCTACTCTCTTCAGTCCTCTCAGTGTCCCACTTCTTCTTAGCTAACCTCTTTTTCTGGATCCACTCCTGCACCTCCTCATTCCACCACCAAGTCTCCTTATCTCCTTTGCTTCCAGATGACACACCAAGTACTCTCCGACCTGTCTCCCTGATCACATTTGCTGTAGTTTTCCAGTCATCTGGAAGCACCTCCTGACCATCCAAAGCCTGTCTCAACTCTTTCTTGAAAGTCATACAACACTCTTCCTTTTTCAGCTTCCACCATTTGGTCCTCTGCTCTGCCTTTGCCCTCCTCATCTTCTTCACCACCAGGGTCATCCTACACACCACCATCCTATGCTGTCTGGCTACACTCTCATCTACCACTACTTTGCAGTCACTGATCTCCTTCCGATTACACCGTCTACACAAGATGTAGTCTGCCTGTGTGCTCCTACCTCCACTCTTATAGGTCACCCTATGTTCCTGCCTCTTCTGGAAGAAAGTATTCACTACAGCTATTTCCATCCTTTTTGCAAAGTCAACCACCATCTGTCCTTCTGCGTTCCTCTCCTGGATACCAAACCTGCCCATGACCTCCTCATCATCTCTGTTTCCTGCACCAACATGTCCATTGAAGTCTGCACCAATGACAACTCTCTCACTTCTAGGGATGCTCTGCATCACTTCATCAAGGTCCAATCAAGCCTTGAAAGTTGGTGCTACCAAATCCTACAGGTGTCCCAACTTTTCTAAATTCCTTCTAACCCCCTCTGTCTGCATAAAAGTAGTGTTGGAACACACTGTGGAACCTTCCAGAGCATTATTTTAACAGTACTGTACTGTAGAAATAGTATTGATATAAAAATGGAGAGGAAAAGGCAATTAACAGTAGAAGAGAGATAGACCACCATAACACTTAAAATGTAGGTCTTTCCTACAGAGAAATTGAAGACAGTCAAGGTGTCAGTGAGTACAGTTTTCTTCACCATCAAAAGCACTCAGAAATTATCTTGAAATGGAGACCAGATCAGAAATTGGATTTGAGGATCACCAGCCACAAAATTGAACGTTATGCTACAGCTACACTATAACCTGCTGCCTCATGCAACTCCATAGCCAACTATTGTTCTGTGTTGTACAGATCAACCTGCTTGAACTCAGCTTCCATTTCAGGCTTGATGAACTGCTGCCATCTTTATTTACAGACCAAACAATCCATCAGTTTTACCTTCAGTCTGAGGAAGAGGAGGCTGAGTTTGAGAGGAGGAAGGTTCTCTGTTCTCTGAATTCTCCCCAACATCACTGACATGCACTGACAGACAGACAGAGATCACATGTTATATTCTCCACTGCTTACTGCTTTCATTTATTTCAGCTACAACAAACTTAGAAGGGACTTTATGTTTACATTTATTGATGAGTTTATGGTGTTGATTAACTCTAGTTTTCTGACACCAAACGACTCCTTCAAAGTAAAACCTAATGTTCCTCTGACATTAATCTGGCATATCCAGACCATTCTGAAGAACAGACTGTTCTGGCTTCACTTTATCATCATTCTGCTATAGAGGGAAGAAGGGCTGTCTTTTTAAAGCAGCCACACTCATCCAGGATGCAGCAACAGTGTCCCCTTAAATAGTCAGCCAACATGGCTGCCTTATTGCTCCATCCAGACCCTCTGAAGACTTGACATTTTCAGTGTAGCAGGTCGCTGGGAGGGTGTTGATGGTTTAAAAGTATAGAGTAATGTTACATAATACTACATACTAACATGCCAGATGGTACGCACAGAAAACGATGTAGTACATCCCAGTACATATTATGTTAAATGTAGTTTGTCAGAAATACCCAGATATCCGACCACATTCAAACTGATTTTGTAGAACTCAAACTAACAGGTTTTTCTGCCTGTTCTGACCCACATTCTACGAACAGTTAACTGTGGTATGTATTTAAATTTAAAGGTATGTGATTTGAAATGCAGCTGCTTCAACAACATTGCTCTGCTCTTACTGAGAGCTGATTGGTCAGCTTCCCTCTGGTTGTAAACTGCAGGACCACTCCCAGATAAACAGAATTAATGAAGAATCTTCAGAAACTGTCTGATTGGCTCATAATTTGGTGAGAACAGGTGGACATGCTTTGCTTCCACAGAACTTCAGCTCATACAGAACTAATTTTGGTGTCATATCAAGGTTTAAACAGCAGGGGATAGCATTCAGTCAGTAGGGTTGATCAGTCGATTTTACAGAGGAATTGACCTTAATGTGGACTCAGGAAAAACTGACAGAATCTGAACTCTTTCAAACTGTAGCAGCACCATCGTGCATTTTTCTGACTGTAATTATATCATGTTGTTCTTGTCTTGTGACTGACCTTCTGATCCTGAGCTGCTGGCAGGCAACCTCTGCAGCAGATCATTCCTGGAGATCTTCTCTAAAACCACTCTGGTCACCTGCACAGCTCTCTGAAGTCCATAAGTCTCCACCATCACATTCACAGTTTTACACCTGTCTAGTGTTTGCAGTTTGCTCTCTTTGATGGCTGGGAGGCCTTGAACAATGTTGGGCTGCTTCAAGAACCACTGGAATGTAGACAGTTCATCATCTCTCAGCTCATCCAGGATGTCTTTGAGGTCCACTGACGTCATCGTGGCTCCCTGATAAAGTCAAAGAAAATGTCAGCAGTTAATGAACAGTTGTGTTGTTGGTGCGGTGGAGGTTGTTGTGTAGTAGCAGGACTGCAGTCAATCCGAAAAAGAAAAGTAAAGCTTAGACTTCATAAACAAGGAGCTGACTTGGCTGCCATCTTGGTTCATCATTAATGCCAAATGATGATCCATCATATAATGACAAAAATGAGACTCAAAATTAGAAAAAATGAGACAAATTCTGACACAAAATGACAAAAATGAGACAAATTAAGACATAAAATGGTAAAAATGAGACAAATTATCAAACAAAATGACAAAAATGAGACAAAAAAACTAAATGGTAAAAATGAGACAAAGTGAGGCCAGAACTTCAGAGAAAAAAATGAAAATGACAGAAATTGAAAAAATTAGGAAATAAAATGACACAGAGGAGAAATAGAATGGTGACAATGAGACAAATTAAGACATGAAATGATAAATATGAGACAAATTCAGGCAGAAAATGACAAAAATGAGACAAATTAAGACATAAAATGGTAAAAATGAAAAAAATTAAGACACAAAATGACAACAAAAAACCCCCATTGATTTCAGCACGATTTGCATCAGTTTAATAATTCCTGCTGGTTAGAACACCCCAACTTGTCTGAAGATTTATTTAATGTTTTAATTGTGTCACAACAACATTGCTTTTGAGTTAAAATACAACGAATGATTCAATCAGTTTTATGTTTTATGGATATATAAAAGATAAAAAACAGTTTAAAGTGTCGTTTACTCACATTCAGACGGAGAAAAGAAGCTGCTACAGACGGTGAAAGACGGAACTCACCTGAGGAACAGGTAGGGCGGTGACGTCACTGTTGTCAGGGAAACGAAGCAGGAAACAGATTTCTACCTGATATGACAACACCACTTTACAGAGGGAACTAGCTGCCAAGCCTAACACAAAAAAACAGGTTTAACTTGTTGGTCCAGTCTCTGTCCTCAGGTTCAAACTCCCCCTTCAAGTCTATGCCCTGTCCTGATATGGTCTGGATTCCACTCCAGATCTCTCTTGTGTTGTGATTCTGCAGCTGATCCTCCATTTTCTTCCTGTAGCTGGCCTTGCACTACCACAGATATGTATAAAATGACCAAAACATTCAATAAAACTACCACAAATATCTATAAAATGACCGAAATAAGATATAAAAATATCACATAATGAGGACATTTAGTTTGATGAGGGGAACATTCTTGATTGGTTGATCATGTATCAGTGTTATGATTGATTATTGCAGGGGCAGGGACAGAAATTTGTGTCTGAGTCTCTGCTGCCATCTAGTGGTGGATCCACAACATGACTTTTCCCAGATTGAATCCCAGAGAGTTCTGACTTGTTAGTTGGATGATGAAGAGGTCAGAGGTTTGTTGGAAATAAACCAACAAAGAAAAATTCAACTCAAACTTGGATCATCATTAGAGCACATTTCAGCACTTCAATGTGTTTTCTGACACATAAACATAAAAAACATAAGAAAAGTGCAGCCTGGTAGCAGTGATGAGAGAGGAGGTTACTTAATACAAGAAGAAAAGAGTGGAGCTGGAACAATAGGTGGGAAAAGTGCAGAAAGAAATGAAGACGCTGACTGAGAAATGACACCAACAAGAAAGGTAGAAGAGAAGGTGGAATCTGAGAGTCAAAGGGCTGAAAGAAAAGGAAAATGAAAAGATGAGAGAAACGCTGATCTCTCTTCTCTCCAAAATGTCTCCAGGAGTGCCATGGTCAATAGAGGACATGGTGGACACCGTTCATCACATCGGAATTTCAAACCAAATATCCAACTGATAATATTTTAGTGGGGGGAGATTTGAATTGTGTTCCTGACCAATGGTTGGACAGACTCCCTACCAAATATGTGGAGCACAAATACAATCAAACATCAAAACATTTGGCACAAAGAACTCTCTCATTGAGGTTTGGAGATATAATAATTCTAATTTCAGACGGTTTTCATGGATCAGTCCAGGAGCTAAAATGATATTAACCAGGTAAGATAAATATTAGTGGTAGGACACGATTAAAAAAATGAATCTATCTAATTAAAGGCTTTGTAATTAATTAATCACTACTGATTAACAAGGGCATAGAGGTAAAAAAGCGATATATGCAGCGTTGTCTTCATTTTAAATGCTAAAAGGATTTTGCGGCTCCTGGTGTTTTCTTTTCTGTGGGAAACGGGTCAAAATGGCTCTTTGAGTGTTAAAGGTTGCCGACCCCTGATCTAGAGGCTCAAAGTGTGATATTTACCAAACTGTGTGTAATTATGAGAGTCAAATATATGAATGAAGCAATGAAATGGGAAAAAATGTGTGAAATTCTTCGAAGTTTCATTGAAATCATCTCATCTAAAGGACAGTTTCACGAATGTGGAAAAACGACAGGAAGCGGTTTAATGCAAAGAGCCAGAAAAAAATCATAATGTGATAAAATCCAAGAAGAGAATAAAAGAGAGCAGAACACTAAACTATACTCACACGCCAAAGAAACGCAAGTTTCTTTTACCCGATGAAAAATTACATTTGGTTTCCCAAAACAAAAATGCATTTGGTACTTTGTGGTACATGGTGTGTTCTTAACATTTTCTGTTGCGTTTTGTAAGGTTGGTGTGAAAACCAAAAACGGAAAACGAATCGTTTCAATACACCAATGCATTGATGATGTGGACATGATTCACACTTTGCACGTGCAATTGAATATGCACGATTTATCGACACCTTCAGTGGGTATAAATTTCATTCAAGATCATAGGCATTTCACTTGCTGTTTAACTATGCCACGCTTAAACCAAATTGAGAGGAACCAAGCCATCGGACGTCTGCAAGCTGGAGAGTCTGTCCGCTTCGGGGAAGGTCATCGGTGCTGTGTGTGGTGTTGTATCGACGCTGGAGACGGTAAATGGTGGTGATGTTGACATTAAAGTGACGGGCAATGTCTCGGACAGACTCTCCAGCTATTTACAGGTGCACAAATCACATTTACAGGTTCACAAATCCTTCTCTACAAGTCACATATTTCAACACTGAAACTCACATTTTGCACCTATTGTTGCAGCACACTACGGTAAGTGCAAAACATACTTGTGCACCTGTATTGTACGAAGTGAAGTTGAAGTGAGAATTTGAATATGTGCAAATCTGAATGTGAACTTGTGCAATAAGTATGTGAAATAATTTACCACGAAAATAGCTGTGTCCTCTAACACACGAACACAAATTGCTACTTACAACCACTCGAATCTTCCCCACGAGTCACACATTCTCTGTTTTCTACAGGTGCAAATCAGAAATTGTACTTCCGGTCCCGCTGAGATATTTGGTGCAAAACTACAAAATGATCCGATCGGTGTATAAATTCTATGCTCTGAGATTGACAGACTTTTCAGCCAGTCAGAGGGATGCTTTGCCCGCCCAGCCAATCAGAGGTTTTTATTCCGTCCGAGGTCGCTTTACCGACTTCCGGGTGTGGAATTTCTCATTTGTGTTATTTGTGCAATTGTTTTGTCTCATTTTTGTTGTTTGTCCATTTTTGTTGCTTTGTAACTTAAATTTTTTTGTCTCGGTTTTCGTGTCGTTGGTCTCACTTGTGGTCATTTTATTTCTTGCTTTTGTTCATTTTGTCTTTCTTTTTTGTCTCGCTTGTGTTTTTTTCTCCATGATTTTGTTGCTTTGTGTCTAGTTTCTGTCATTTTGTCTTGTTTGTTGTCTGACTTTTGTCATTTTGTCAGTTCCAGATATCTGTGGCTAAATTTTTTGTTCCTTTGTCGACACTGTGATGTGGAAATGATAAACTGAGGCTGAATGAAATGAAATGAACTTAGTTTTATCTACCAATACTATCATGCATCGTTTATTCATGATTCTCTCTGATCCTGTAACTGAATTGTTGACCACAGGATTTAAAATTAATGTTGACGGTCTGCACATGTGGGTGTGTGGCAGCGAAAGAAAAAGAGACAAAGTGGAGCAGCAGCGTCCTCTGCAGGTCGTACAGATAAAAAACTATTGGATTCATTTAATCTAAAAGACATTTTCACGAATGTGGAAAAACGACAGGAAGTGGTTTAAAGCAAAGAGCCAGAAAAAAATCAGAAAGGGATAAAATCCAAGAAGAGACTAAAGGAGAGCAGAACACTAAACTCTTGAGCTTCCACATTGAAATGAGGAGTGGATTAAAGTCCACAGCAGCAGACAAAGAAGAAGATGAAGCCAGAGAAGGTCTGGATTCCTCAGGTGACATGTAGAGTGTAGATTCCCTCTCTGACTGTAGTTCCTGTAAAACAGCTTCTCAGGACATTTAGTGTTGAAATGGAGTCATCACTTCTGGGATTGATTCTTCTTTATTCTTCCTAAAAGCTTCATATTTACAGAATTAGAAAGAAATGGAAAATGTTCCCAAACACACATTTTCACCACAGACTGATCCATCAGGTTTCCTGCTTCGTTTCCCTGACAACAGTGACGTTACGGCCGTTCCTGTTCCTCAAAATAGTTCTGCTTTTACCGTCTTCATGTTGCAGCTTCTTTTCTCCGTCTGATGGTGAGTAAAAGAGACTTTAAACTGTTTTTATCTTTTATATGTGCATATCACAATAAAACTGATTCAATCATTCATCGTATTTTAACTCAAAAACAACGCTGTTGTGACACAACTGGAATATTAAGTAAAAAAATCTTTTAAACAAAATCTTCAGACATTTTTGGGTGTTCCCAGCCAGCAGGAGTTATAAAACTGATGCAAATACTGCTGAAATAATTGTGTTTTATAAATAAATGTCATTTCATGGGCCAGACCAGATATTGGTACCATCTCGGGTCACCAAACCTAAGTGGTACTAAAATGTACATTGTGTTAATGTGACAGCGTTTCCTCACTGGCAGCTTTATCACTTATTTGTGAAACCGTCACATTCACCATAACCGCTGTATTGCACAATTCATTTCACCCTCTGAGGCCACAGTTTCAAAACTGCAACATTTTTTAAGGCTGTCCAGCTGTGCTCATTTCTGACTGAATGTAGACAAACACTACATATCCCATCACCCCACACTCTGAACTGCAAACATTTTTGTCAGGAAAATCTTTATCCTGTCAGACATTCTATCTTCCACGTTCAAACAACAAGTCTTCCTCTGATCCCCAGCTCTCTCTTTATCAACAGTTTCAGCAGTTTTCTAAGTAAATATTTGACATGTACTATTTTTTTTCATCCTAAAGATGTTTTGTGATGAAATTATTTTTTAAAAAGTACAACACAGTTGAAGATGAAATGAATATTCCCCATATGAAATTTTAAGTTTTTGGGGAAAAAAATTCCAAGTGTTGACAAACAGATCAAGGAATTTTTAGCATGGCTTTTCCAAACATTCTGATTTTATTTTGGATTCTTACATTATTTCCCTTTCCACACAGAAATAAAATTATTTACAGACTGATCCATCAAGTCGAAATCCGTTTCCTGCTTCGTTGCCCTGACAACAGTGACGTCACGGCCACTTCCTGTTATTCAAGTGAGTTCCATCTTTTGTCGTCTTCATCTTGTGGCTTCTTTTCTCCATCTGAATCTAACTTGACAAAATGTGAGTTTTCCACGTCCACTGTAACATATGTTGGGAAGATGGTGGGCCAAGACCAAGTCCATCCAGAGCCAAGATCTCAGCTGTGCAGCAGTTTCCCCAACCAGAAACCTAAAAGGAGCTGAGACGTCTTTTGGGAATAGCAGGTTATGTGAAAACTTTGCATCGTTAGTCTCCCTGCTGACAGACCTGTTAAAGGAGAGAGCTGAGTTTATCTGGACTCCACAATGTCAGGAGGCATTTCAAGGAGTAAAAGCTCTGTTGTTTTTAGCTCCAGTGTTATACAGCACACTTTGATCAGCCATTCAAACTACAGAGAGATGCCAACCAAGTGGATGGTAAGGTGTGATTGTTGTTGTTGTTGTTATTGTTGTTGTTTTTGTGGTAGAATGCCCTGAGCGTGGATTGTTCTATGAGTTTCTTCTCAAAGAAGATTAATAAACATGAACTAAACTAGTGAGTCAATGAAAAGGAGACGATGGTTCTGGTGTGGACTTTGCAGCACTTCAATGTTTCCAGTGATTGTGAAGTGTTGCCCCTGGTGGTTTTTACTGCCCATCATCACATAGTCAGTGTAAAACCCAAACCAGAGACTGATGCATTGGACTTTATTTCTCCAACCATACAGTTAATACGTTGACCATATTAAGGTGTTGAGGAGGGTCATTAGACTGAACTGGTTCTACCTCTGTAGGCCTCCACTCAGGTTACTTTGGTCTAAACATCGTCTCTCTCTCTCTCCTCTAGGATCCACACCTCTTGTCTGTAGTTTGTTTCCTCATTTGTTTCTTGCTGGTAACACTCACACACATGCCTCACTCATCCACCAACACTACTGACACTTGGATTCCTCACACCTCAAGCTCATCATTGTCCTGATATTCCTTCTGAAATGAAACATAGTTGTGGCATCTTAGACTTGTTTCTCCTCTTAGTCACTGGTTGTGAGCTAGCTTGTGATAAGTGCTGTTGTGATCTTCAGATATCTCATGAATCAAAAAATGAACCAGTTTCACTGCTGATGAAAATTTAGACAACAGCTGCTTCAATAATGCAGACTGGTGGTGAATTGTAAACTGTGCAGCTGTTTCCACAGTAATTATTCATTTTGTCTGTCATATCTGTTGGATCTTTACAGGGTGAAAGATGACGACGCCTCAAGAAATCCTTCTGAGGACTTTGGAAGAGTTGGGAAAAGAGGAGTTTGACAAATTCAAATGGTACTTGAACCAGGAAGGAGTCTTAGAAGACTTCAAATCAATCCCAAAGTCTCGATTGGAGGAGGCAAACAGGGTCAGCACTGTGGATCAAATGGTCCAGATCTATGGAACTACAAATGCCATTAAAGTCACTGAGAAGGTTTTAATGAAGATGAAGAAAACTGAACTGGTGAGGAAAATCTCAGGAACCATCAAAGAATGTACAGGTAAGTCAGGTGAAAGTTAAAAGTGAGATGTTACAGAGATACCAAGGAGAATACATAGATGTTAGAATTATCAATTAACATGATCCATTAATACAAAGTGTCCTTGTTAAACTGCAACCAACAAATCAAATCTGACAAAATCTGGGGACAACACAAAACACATTATCCACATGGAAATCATTGGTTTGAATCTGCCAATATTTTCTGACCTCATTCTTCGTGTCTCCACACACAGGAGACACATTACTGATCAAAAACCAGTAGAAAACTAAACCACACAAAAACTGCCCCCTAAAATTTGAAACATAAAACATTAGTTAACAATCTGCACATGAATGTAATTAAAGTCAAAATGAATTCAGGAACTGCAGAAAATAGCTCCGAGATTGATCCCAAACACATTTTGTCCATGTGGACAACCAAAGCAAACACACTGCAGTTGGTGTCTTTAGTCTCTTAGTTTAAGGCTTCATTCACACTAATGTGGACATTTTCCAAGAAGGATATCGTCACACTTCACCCACTACACTTAAAAAATGACACAACCGTCATTTTGCACATCTGTACTCATGACAACGTAGAACCGATTGACTTGTATCAGTGGACTGGTTGGTAAAGGTGTGTCCATGTGTGAGTAAGAGACAGAGATGATGGGAGACAGTGGAGTGGAATTAGTGAGCTGCAGTACATTATACTTTCTATACTTCTAAATGTACACAAACACACATTTCTCAATACACACATACACAAAATGAGCTCCACAGCAGTTAATGGAAAGAAGCCTAATTAGCGTTGCTGCTAACCTGCTCCAGAGGAGGTCATGTTCAGAGTTTGAAATTTAATCATCTGTTAGAAGCATCTTCCTTTCACCAGTTCTTCTTCTGACAATTCTCTTTGAGTGAAACCGATTCTCAGCTGAAGTTTTATCTGAAAGCCACTTGATCTGTACATTAGTGATTACACTGAATGAAGCTATGCAGGTACAATATTTCACAGTGTATGTGTTGTGTTGCCATGGGAACCCACATGCTTTCACTTGCTGCTGCAGAAAATTCTGAAATAAGGATTTCATACTTGGTCCTAAGTGGCTGCCCATCCTGTTCTACACTGCTGGTGCTGCAGTTAATAGAATAAAGATTACAAATTGATTAATCTGTCGGTTTTTATTTCAGAAAATTTTCAGTAAGATTAATTTCACTTTGGTTTGGCCATAAACCAAAGTGAAATCCTTTATTATGGGATAGTGTAACAGAAATATTGAGTATCATGTCTAAATGAATGAAGTTTAAAGTTTAACAGCTCTAGTTTGCAGCTATAAGTTAAAAATAAGCAGCTGCATTGAGAATCACTGAGTAGGAAAATACATATAATAACTGACAGCATTAACAGTTTTCTGCCAGAATTACTCTCTGGATTCATAACTGTCGTTAAACTCTGATTTTAATATCTGTCAAACCCCAGTAAAACCGTTCATCTCTGCTTGGATTCAGTCTGTGTTTGCATCATCCTCTCTGATTTCATGACACAAAGGATGACTTTACCATAAAACCTCCCACCCAGTGAGGATCTGACAGTCCAATAAGAAAAATCTATAACACACTTCCCAGAATATGTTTTCATTCAGACATTTTTAAACAGGATCTTCTCATTTGTGTATTTTTTTTTGTTTGTTTTTGATGCAGAGATTCTGTCCAGGTGTCAAGATAAGCTCAAGTCTAACCTAAAAAAGAGGTTCCAGTGTGTGTTTGAGGGCATCGCTAAAGCAGGACAGAAAACCCTTCTGAATGAGATCTACACAGAGCTGTACATCACAGAGGGAGGGACTGCAGAGGTCAGTGATGAACATGAGATCAGACAGATTGAAGCAGCATCCAGGAAACCAAACAGAGCAGAAACAACCATCAGACCAGAAGACATCTTTAAAGACCCATCTGGAAAAGACAAACCAATCAGAACGGTGATGACACAGGGAGTGGCTGGCATCGGGAAAACAGTGTTAACACAGAAGTTCGCTCTGGACTGGGCTGAAGGCAAAACCAACCAGGACATCCAGCTCATGTTTCCATTTATGTTCAGAGAACTGAATGTGCTGACAAAGAGAAAATTCAGTTTGGTGGAGCTTCTTCATCACTGTTTCACTGAAACCAAAGCAGCAGGAATCTGCAGCTTTGAAGACTTCCAGGTTGTGTTGATCTTTGACGGTCTGGATGAGTGTCGTCTTCCTCTGGATTTTGACAACAATGAGATCCTGACTGATGTTACAGAGTCCACCTCAGTGGATGTGCTGCTGACAAACCTGATCAGGGGGAAGCTGCTTCCCTCTGCTCGCCTCTGGATAACCACACGACCTGCAGCAGCCAATCAGATCCCTGCTGACTGTGTGGACATGGTGACGGAGGTCAGAGGGTTCACCGACCCACAGAAGGAGGAGTACTTCAAGAAGAGATTCACAGATGAGGAGCAGGCCAGCAGTATCATCTCCCACATGAAGAAGTCACAAATCCTCCACATAATGTGCCACATCCCAGTGTTCTGCTGGATCACTGCTACAGTTCTGGAGAAGCTGCTGAGAACCAGAGAGAGAGGAGATCTGCCCAGAACCCTGACTGAGATGTTCATCCAACACCTGCTGGTTCAGACCAAAGTCAAGAAGATCAAGTATGATAGAGGAGCTGAGTCAGATCTAGACACCAGGAGGATGATTGAGTCTCTGGGAAAACTGGCTTTTGAGCAGCTGCAGAAAGGAAAGCTGATCTTCTATGAGTCTGACCTGACAGAGTGTGGCATCGATATGGAAGCAGCCTCAGTGTACTCAGGAGTGTTCACACAGATCTTTAAAGAGGAGAGTGGACTGGACCAGGACAAGGTGTTCTGCTTCGTCCATCTGAGCGTTCAGGAGTTTCTGGCTGCAGTCTACATGTTCCACTGTTACACCAACAGGAACCAGAAGGTTCTGGAGGACTTCCTGGGAAAAGACTGGAAAGACAAGAACAGAGACACTCTGGATGTGTTCATGAACAGAATCATGGAGAAATCAAGGACTTTCTTCAGGAACACATCCAGAGTGTCTCTGGATGTGTTCATGTACAGAGTCATGGAGAAATCCCTCAGCAGTAAAAATGGTCACCTGGACCTGTTTGTTCGCTTCCTTCATGGCCTCTGTCTGGAGTCCAACCAGAGACTGTTAGGAGGCCTGCTGGGTTGGACAGAGAACCATCCAGAAATGATCCAGAGAGTCATCAACAACCTGAAGAAGATGAACAGTGAAAAAATGTCTCCAGACAGAAGCATCAACATCTTCCACTGTCTGATGGAGATGAAGGATCTCTCAGTACATCAGCAGATCCAAGAGTTCCTGAAGTCAGAGAACAGATCAGAGAAGGAACTCTCTGAGATCCACTGCTCAGCTCTGGCCTACATGCTGCAGATGTCAGAGGAGGTTCTGGATGAGTTGGACCTGAAGAAGTACAACACATCATGGGAGGGAAAACAGAGACTGATTCCAGCTGTGAGGAACTGCAGAAAGGCTGGGTGAGTCCAGATGTGATGAACATGATCAGTCAGTGTAGATCAGTAGTTCAGTTCTTCAGATGTTCTCCAGAACATTCTCATTATTCTCAGTGTTCCACTTGTTTATTTCAAACATCACATGTCAGCTGTGTTTAGTCTCAGATGTTCTTGAGATGTTTCAAACGCTGTGAAAATGTAGATTTTTCATTTGCTTGTGTTTAAAGTTGTTAAATTAATAACTGTTTTATGTTTCATTCTAATATTTGGTCATCTGACAGTTTTTTCTTTTGTGTTTCTTCCTTTGGCTGATGGAGGAAACATGCAGATCTGCTGAAACACATGACGAAATGTAGATGTTCTTGTCCAGGTTTTATCACAGCATCACTTTATCACAACCTGTTGGAGGTTCAGACAGTTTTCAGTGAACACACTAAAGTTATTTTTACATGAGGAGCTTCTGAAATCAGATTTTATTCACTCCTGTTCAGAGTTTAAATATGATCTGAATCATTTTCTAAAGTCTGGGACAACAGCTTGAATGGATCTGTAGTATTTTTCTTGAGTTGCTCTCAATTTATTCTTTTTGTATAAGTTTTTATTCATCTCAAAGATTGATAAGTTGTTTTGCAGCACTAGATAGTTCAACAGATAATTCCTCTAATTTAAACTGAGTGTCTAAGTTTAGCTGAAGCAGCTGCTTTGGTCACACATGACAATGATGAGATAATGTTGATGCTGAAACAGTGGTTTGGTTTCTCAGATAGAGAATAATCCAGAGACCAGTGAAGTGATTCAGTCACTTGTCCCACAGTTTCTATCTAAAGCTTGTTAACGTGGACATGAGGCTCCATAAACTATTGATTATACAGAGACTGTCGCTGCAAAGTGTGTTAAACTGAGTCATGGAGAATTTTATTGATCTGAACTCAGCTGTTTATTTTTTAACAAAATGTCTATTTTTTTTATACAAAACAAACACAAACATAATGCGCAGAACAAAAACAAAACAAGAATAGCTCAGGTGGGACAAGACAATAACAAGTTCCAGATCAGACAGGAGTTTACATCGGCAGGCTAGGCCAGTTTAGGAAATCCTGATAGTATGGGAGAAGACAGTGTAGGTCCAATATATTTTAAGTACGGTTTCCAGACTTTATGGAAAGTGTCCACTGTTGAGTGCAACATACAGGTAATACATTCATTAGGGATACAGTCCATTTGGAGATTGTGCCACGATTTCTTTGTTGGGGTGGCGTCCTTGCTCCAAAAGAGCAGAATGTTCTTCCTTGCAGCAAAAGTCAGTAATTTGAAGAGTCTTTTATGCTTACTGTTGGTAATATGAACATCGAGGAGACCGAGTATGAGGCACATAAGGTCCAGCAGTAGTGACTTACCAAAAATAGTGGAGAGTTCATTTGTAATATCTAGCCAATACCGCTGTACTTTAGCATGACTAGAAACAGTGCACATAATCACCAGTCTCAGTATTACATTTCCAACACAATGAGGAGGAGTTAGAGTCTAGTTTGTTTTTTAGAACAGGTTTGATATGGACACGATGTAGAATTCAAAAATGAATAGATCTGGCCTGGTTACAAACAGATATATCCACAGCATGTGCCCATACCTCCCATCAGGCTGCACCGTCTATAGAGATGTCCAGGTCTCTCTCCCAAGCTTCCTTGGTGGGCTGGGCGGTTGGAGGTAGATTGGAAATAAGTGCCTTATAGAAAATAGTAATATGTTTCTTCCTAATCTAAGCTTCCTAATCACATCGGAATTATTCACAAATAAAAAGTTAAACAGCGGACATTTGGACTGAGAGGATTCTACATCAAGCCAAATGGAGACTGGATCTTGTTTAAGCCAGTCAGCTATCACCCGTAGGTGAGCTGCAAGCTGATATAGTCTCACATTAGGAACATCTAAACCACCATCAGAAGCAGCCATTTGAAGTTTTGTCATCTTGAGTCTGGGTCTCCTTTTGCTGCAGATAAAAGCACTTAGCCAGCCTTCCAACACCTTAATAACCCTGTTTGATAAAAGAATAGGGATCATTTGCAGTGGGGAAAGCAATCTGGGTAGAATGTTCATTTGCAGTTGTTCAGCTGTTCATTTTAAAGAGGGAAGTCATGTTCCAGAGTTCAGATTTTATGTCTTTACTCATTTTCAGTTTCTCACAGACAGAATCTCAGGTTATCAGAGCAGAATGGTAGAAGTCAGACTGTTTCCAGAAATCTGATTCACTCAAAGCTCAGAGTTGTGTTTTAATGCTACAAACCCTGATAATGTGTTTGTGATGACTTTATGATGGAAATAATTCTGCTATGTTGGTTTGTTCTTTGTGTTTCTGCTGAACAAGTTTCTCAGAATCTCAACAAAGAACGTTGAGGACAAAAGTTGACTCAGTCGTCTGTCATCACATCAGAATATTTCCTGATGTTCATATTAATGCTGTTCAGGTGTGATGTTGTCCAGTGATCAGTTTGATTTGTGTAGCGTTTGACAGCAGACTGTAAATGTTGAGTGATGGAGGTGAAGCTGACAGGAGCAGGTCCACAGCAGAGACATCATCATCTTTCTACTGGAACTGTTTATACAAAACCAACAAGCAGTAAAGTCTCAGTAAAAACAGACAGAAAATGTTCTTCTGATCCAGATGTTCTCCTGAGAACTTTGTGAAGTCAGATGTGGGATCAGATCACACTGACAGACTGTGGACAGTATGGAGGCCTGAACGTAACTCCATCTTCTGTCCTCCATCTGCAGATTCAACATTTACATTTTATGTGCAGTAGAAACCAGAAGTTTACATACACTGATGAAAAAACACCTAACTTTTTTTTTTCCCTGTCTGACTTTAAATCAAACTAAACTTTTCCTGTTTCAGGTCACTGAGAAAAACCAAAATTATTTATTTTCACTCAGTGCCAGAATAATGAGACAGAATTTTTTGGGGAGAATTTTTAATTACTTTCTTCAAAGTCAGATGTTTTTGTACACTAAGATTACTTATGCCTTTAAACTATATTGGAATGCCCAGATGATGATGTCATGGCTTTGAAAGCTTTTGATAGGTTCATAGACAACATTTTAATGAATTGGAGGCCACCTGTGGATGTATTTTAAGGCACACTTCAAACAAAATGCTTCCTTGTGTGTCATCATGGGAAAATCTAAAGGGTTCTGTGTCCCAGATATGAACATGTTTGGGTACATAATGTGTGTATCAACTCCAGAAGAAAAGCTGAAGACCCTCTGAAGATGCTGGATGAAGCTGGTAAGACAGTGTCATTATCCACAGTGAAATGAGTCCGGTACCCACATGGGCTGAAAGGCTACTCCACGAGGAAGAAGTCATTACTACAAAAGGAACATAAAAAACTCATATTACAGTTTGCAAATGCACACAGGAACATAGACCTTAATTTTTGGAGACTTATCCTGTGGTCTGATGAAATTAAAACTGAACTGTTTTGCCATAATGACCATCGTTACATTGGAAGGAAAAAGGGAGAAGCCTGAGTACACCATCTCAGCTGTGAAGTACATCAGTGGCAGCATCATGTTGTTGGGGTGTTTTGCTGCAGGAGGGACTGGTGCACTTCACAAAATAGATGACATCATGAGAGAAGATTATTTTGGGGAAATATTGAAGCAACATCTCAAGACATCAGCCAGGAAGTTAAAGCTTGGGCACAAAGGGGTCTTCTAGATGGACAATGACCCTAAGCATTCTGTTAAATTAATTACAAAGTGGCTTATGGAGAACAAAGTCAATGTTCTGGAATGACTATCACAAAGTCCTGATCTCAGTTCTGTAGAAAATTTGTGGGCAGAGCTGAAAAGACGTGTGAACAAGGCTGACTAAAACCTGACTCAGTCACACCAGTAACTAAGTAAAATGATAAATGATTAAAAAAAAAGTCAGATTTTATGTCAGACGGTGAGAAAACAAATGTTGTGTCTTTTTCTTCAGTGTGTGTAAACTTCTGGTTTCACCTGTATTTCTATAAAATGGTAACAGATTCGAGGAAGCGTCCAGGTTGGATCCGATCCTCCTGGGAGAGTGAGGCAGGGGAGTAAGGACAGAGCAGAGGCAGGCAGAATCTGAGACCTCCTCCAGAGGTGAGAGTAGGTATTCATGGACAGACAGGAACGACCGGGCAGCACGGCCAGCAGAAACTACAGACACAAGAGAGCACAGGTCAGGTAAAGCATGAGAGCTCCAGCAGACCTGTGTGTGAGCCAAAACACTAACAGCTGAAGCCACTATCTGGCAGGGTGTGGAGTGTGGAGTCGGTTTCTATTGTGGAGGATGAGGGACAGGTGTGCTGCCCGGAGTTCTGCTAATGAGGCTGACTGAAGATTGCAGAAAGCTGCTGGAGAGAGTGAGGGCAGGAGAACAGAGAGAGAGAAAGAACTAAGGAGTGTAGAAGAGGAAGAATAAGGGAGGAGGAATTCAGAATTCAGTTTCATGTCAAATACAGAGATCAGCTGAACCACTGATGTGTCCAAATGTTCTGCTGTCAAATGCATGAAGGAAATATAAAATGTTTGCTTTCATGTTAATATGTTTTGTCATTTATGTGTCTTTACAGACTTTCTGACTGTAGACTCTCAGAGAGTCACTGTGAAATCGTGGCCTCAGCTCTGAAGTCCAACCCCTCCCGTCTGATAGAACTGGACCTGAGTAGAAACAAAATCCAGGATTCAGGAGTGAAGCATCTTTCTGCTGGACTGCAGAGTCCAAACTGTAAACTGGAGACTCTCAGGTCAGTTCACTGTTTTCAATATATTCAGTTCAAATCCTGGTTTGTGGTTCATAAATTTTCAGTGGAAGATTTGAATGAGACAAATCTATGAAGCTGATTTCCACAGAAGAAGAAGGTGATGGAAAAAATGAAAGAATGAAGAGATTTGATGTTGATCTTGTAATGAGAGAGTGGACTGAGGTCAGCAGATGTTACTGATGTGTGGACATGAATAGGTGGATGAATGTTGTGCTGACATGTGGATGATGTGTGTAGAAGGCTGACATGATGATGATCCACAATAAGAGAAGGATAAAGTCACTCTGCTGCTTTTAGAGAAAAGCTGATTGATGAGGACAAAGTAATGTTGAGCTGCACATTCAGAACCTGAACACATCTGATGGATCATCAATGATTTTATCTGCATCTTTTATTCTTTATTCAGATTGGAGGGATGCAGGTTGTCAAAGATCAGCTGTGATTCTCTGGGCTCAGCTCTGAAGTCCAACCCCTCCCATCTGGAACATCTGGTCCTGAGCTCCAACAAGCTGCAGGATTCAGGAGTGAAACATCTGAGTGGTTTTCTGGAGAGTCCAGACTGCATCCTGAAGACTCTGGAGTCAGTTCACTGTCTGTCTGTTACTGTTGTAGATCTGATGTGTTTAATGACAACTGAAGCTCATTTATGTTCAACAGAACTTCCATCCATGAAGCTGTAAATCTGCTGTGCTTCATATTTTCTGTTTTCTTTAGTGTGCTGAGACAAGAGACGAGTGTGTGTAGCAGAAAGTGTTGAAAATGTTCAGTGTTAGTCGTTAAAGTAAATCATGATGAAACTCTGAATGATTTTTTCGTAGTTTCTCTGATGTTCGTGAAGTGCAGGCGGAGAAGAATCATCCGTTGACACTGACTTGATTAATAATAAGTTTATTATAAGAACAAACAGCATCAATCAGACAGAGAGACTGTCTGGGAGGATCCGGCCAAATGAATCTCCCCGAATAGCAACTGGAGGTCACTTTTATATGTTTTAAACAAGTGGAACCATGCCACAACATGTGATTCATATTAGAAGACTAAAAAACAAGAGCCTCATTGATAAACCCTGTTGCGGAATGCACAGGATAATTTCCTAGACACAGGAACTCCTTTCTAAGACAACATTGAGTTCTTTCAGCAAGAAGATTGTCACGGTTCGGGCAGGAGAACCCAGGCAGAGAGCACAGCACTGCGGCGAAACAGGTTTCACAACAGGCTTTATATGGAGGGGTTAGTGGAGGAGTCGGAGGCAGATCCGGGAGGGAGATGTGAGGGAATGTCCTGGGGTGAAGCAGCAGAGCCGGAGGTCTGCGGCGGGAAGCCAGGCATGGATGGTCCGGAGCGGCGAGACGACAGGAGCCCAGCAGGAGGAAACGTTGGAACCGGAAAGCCAAGGACAGCGGATCCAGGGTGGTGAGGCGGCCGGAGGGTTCGGAGGTCCAGGAAGGCGGCAGGAAGGTCCAGAGGTCCAGGAAGGTGGCAGGAAGGTCCAGGGGTCCAGGGAGGAAAAGCCAGGAAGGAGTCCAAAGGGGAACACGAGAGGGAAGGCAGGAAGGGAAGGGGGTCCGGGGAGCTGGGTCGATCTCCGAGGAAAAAACAGGTAAACGTTAGTGCTAATTTTTGAACTCTTAATAGAGTTCAAGGTGCGAGAGCGAAACTGACAGCGTAGTCCAGTTTACAATCTGGTGACGGTTGACTGCAGGAACCAGTCTCTTTATTGCGCGGGGTGTAATCACAGGAATGGCCCGCAGCTGCCCGGAATCTGTGGAAAGACTGATTACCAAGTGGAGCCACCCATGAGGCTGAACTCCACCTGGCACAGCGGAGCCGAGAGAGGGAGAGAGAGAGGGAGAGAGATAAGGAAAAAGGGAGCTGGAAGTCAGGCTGGACAGGGGCAGGAGGAGGCCCTGACAAAGATACACTCCATTCTAACATACAGCACATGTCTCAAGTTAATAAACAGCACACGTCTAACAACACATCAAGCATCACATCTCAGGACAGATACTACAATTTCAAGCAGGAACTTTGTCTCCTCAACTCACATCTTTTATTCTTTATTCAGATTGAGGAACTGCAGGTTGTCAGAGATCAGCTGTGATTCTCTGGTCTCAGCTCTGAAGTCCAACCCCTCCCATCTGGAACATCTGGACCTGAGCCGGAACAACCTGAAGGATTCAGGAGTGAAACATCTGAGTGGTTTTCTGGAGAGTCCAGACTGCATCCTGAAGGATCTGAGGTCAGACATCATGTTTTATTTGTGTGCTGAGATGAATGCGATGTAAAGTTGTGGTGACACTAAACTGCAGCCATCAGGCTGATGTTCTCTATCTTCTACTCTTCAATTCAAACTGACAGCAGCAACTAACAGTTGTTTGTATTATTGATGGAGCTGTCAGTTATTTCAGTAGTTTAGTTCATCAAATGTTAAAAACTGAAAAATGTTGATCCCAGTTTGTCAGAGTTGAAGGTGACGTCTTCAAATGTCTGGTTTTGTTCCAGCAACATTTTAAAACCACAAATATTCAGTTTAATGTGACAGAAAACATAAAGTCGTGGTTAGCGCCTTGAATGGCAACTTCCACCATCAGTGTGTGAATGTGATGTATAATGTAAAGTGCTTTGAGTATCGCTTCAGGTAAAGTGCTTTATAAATTCAGACCATTTACCATTTTCTCTGGTTTGAGTCATTCGAAGTGAAGATGTTTGTGTTTGAGAAAACAGTTTGAAGACATCACCTGGTCCTCTGAAAACTGTGATGGATACTTTCCACTATCAATGACAGATGGATCAATAATGAAATCATGTGAATGTAGAGTCCTGATTGAAACGTCTCCATGGTTCCAGAACATGAAGATATTTTCGAGCCTGGAGCCTCATTTTGTCCACGTTTCCTTCTTGTGTGTTTGTGTGACTCTGAGCAGAAAGTGAAAAAAATGTCAGTGTTTTTCCTTGTGTTTGTTGCTCAGCATGAGTTTGTGTGGATGGAGCCACTGGTGGAGCTGCAGAGTTTCAGAGCTGAAGTCACTCCGTCTTTATTGAAGCAGCAGCATGTTGTCATTAATATTAATGAGAGCTCTTCTTCACTGCTTCTGTTGGACTGTTTGAAGCTGCATCCTGTTGGCTTCTGCTGTTTGGAGTTTCCATTTTCTAAACTTGGACATTCTGAAGCTTCTTCATCTCTGAACTCATGATGAAACTCTGAATGATTTCAAGCAGGAACTTTGTCTCCTCAACTCACATCTTTTATTCTTTCTTCAGATTGATGAGCTGCAGGTTGTCAGAGATCAGCTGTGATTCTCTGGTCTCAGCTCTGGAGTCCAACCCCTCCCATCTGGAACATCTGAACCTGAGTGACAACAACCTGCAGGATTCAGGAGTGAAACATCTGAGTGGTTTTCTGGAGAATCCAGACTGCATCCTGAAGACTCTGGAGTCAGTTCACTGTCTGTCTGTTATTGTTGTAGATCTGATGTGTTTAATGACAACTGAAGCTCATTTATGTTCAACAGAACTTCCTTCCATGAAGCTGTAAATCTGCTGTGGTTCATATTTTCTGTTTTCTTTAGTGTGTTGAGACAAGAGACGAGTGTTTGTAACAGAAAGTGTAGAAAATGTTCAGTGTTAGTTGTTAAAGTAAATGAATGTTTGTAATTTGAGCTGAAGAGTCACATCTGGATCCAGAAGATCTTCTGAACTCAGATCAGTTTAAAATGACAAAATTTAGTGAGTGAAGTAAATATTTGTTTGGTTTGTGTTGAGTTTTGTTTGACTGATCCTGATCCTGTTGATGATGCAGCATGTTACTGATGTGTGGACATGAATAGGTGGATGAATGTTGTGCTGACATGTGGATGATGTGTGTAGAAGGCTGACATGATGATGATCCACAATAAGAGAAGGACAAAGTCACTCTGCTGGTTTTAGAGAAAAGCTGATTGATGAGGACAAAGTAATGTTGATCTGCACATTCAGAACCTGAACACATCTGATGGATCATCAATGATTTTATACACATCTTTTATTCTTTATTCAGATTGAAGCTCTGCAGTTTGTCAAACATCAGCTGTGATTCTCTGGTCTCAGCTCTGAAGTCCAACCCCTCCCATCTGGAACATCTGAACCTGAGAGGAAACTACCTGCAGGATTCATCAATGAAACATCTGTTAGATCTTAAGGAGAGTCCAGACTGCATCCTGAAGACTCTGAGGTCAGTAGAAGGTTCCATCAGTCTGTCCTGCTTCCAGCAGTTTTCTACTAAACACAGTCGGTATCAAAGCAAAGATCCAGTGTCTCCTGTAAACCTGCAGCTTCTCAGTGAAGCTGTGAGAGCAGAATGGAGACAGAAACACAGAGACAGCAGTCAGCCAATCAGAGGAGCCACAAGCTTGTTGTCATGGTGTGTTTGAGCGGATTTGAAGCCGACTGTTGTTGTGTTGATGTGTTGAGGAAATAAAGCTGATTCCAGCTGTCAGCCTTCCAGATGTGCAGAGACAGTGGTCCTCCTTCATCAGAGTGTCCATCAGATCTGATCTCACTGTTTGTTGTCTCATTTCAACAGTGATCAGCTGATCAGTGTGATGTTTGTCACAGCTCTGAGATCACTGAGACTGAAGCCTGCAAACCAGCAGCTCTTATTTCACAGCAGCATCATCACATGTAGGAACCATGAGGTGTTTCTACAGAGCAGAAGCTCTGCTCAGGTCCAGCAGTCACATCTGGATCAGTGTCCTTTCCAGTTCCTTAATACCAAGTATGCAAGTCTGTACTTGATGAGAACTTATCTTGGTTCATGTTCAAACATGAGCGTACTTGATGACGTCACCACCTCGTCTCATCTGAACGATTATCTTTACCGTGAAAAACAACAAAATGGAATCAGATATAAAAACACAGCCCTATATGTTCATGTTTTAATACAACAGTTTATACAACAGTTAATGGATGCATGCATTCAGGTTTGTCAGATTGTTATAAATCTTCAATTCATCTTTAGAGGCGTTGATTTATTGACAACTGAACTGAACCGTCTTATTCTCAGTTCTATCAATGATCATAAAAACTTTTCTGAAACTGATCACTGAAACATATTAAACCTTCACCAGGACTCCTCATGATGTAGAACTGTTTTATAGGAGCACATGTTTTATCTGAATACACCTCATGAACAGGGATGGATGGTTTACAGTTTATTATTAACACTAAAATACATGAATCTACATCCAGAGCTGATGTTTGTCCTCCAACATCCAGAAGTTTATAGTCCGACAGATACACAAACATCACTACACTTTAATGTGATCACCAGGACTTCTGGATGCTGAACATCATCACTGATTAATGAGAGAAGATTTCATGTCAGCTGCTTTATTCAGAACCTGAACACAGGTGAACTCCTACAGGTGAGCTCCTACAGGTGAACTCCTACAGGTGAGCTCCTACAGGTGAGCTCTTCTTCTGCCTGTCAGGTAATAAAACAGAAACATTTTCAAACATCAGCAGCATCTGATCAAACAGGTCTGACTAAAAGAAGATTAAATTCTGGCTTTCATGATTCAATTCATTTTTTGAACACAGTTAAAATATTTAACTGCAAAATGATGAAATACATTGAATCATTTTCTGTCCTTCAGTTTCATGAACAGCATCCTGCTGGTCCAGATGCTGAAGATGGAGCTGCTGATGTTCTGTCTGTGGAGTCTCCCAGCAGTCAGTGAGGATCTGGGTTTCTTCAGATGTCCTCTAATAAAATACAGCTGAAATATTATTTTAATGCACAGTAACAGTCATAAGAGTAGAACAAAGTTGTACTACAGGTAATGAAGACAGACAAGAATTCAGAAGTACGAAGTCGGTGATGGTGTCCAACATTGAATAACAATAGAAAGTTATGAACCTTAACTTTGACCTCATTCAAACCAATTTTCCTGTGAACAATAAAAAAATACACTGAGACCAAAATGTGATTGTTAGAGACCCATAAAACTACTAATATCCTGTTTAACCGCTATAGAAGCGTCAGAGCAGCAGATTGTAAAGTCTGGTCCAGATAAGGAGCTCTGCAGTGAGGCTGACCGTCCATCATAGCTGTCTAACCTGGACGCTCACATCTCTGAAATCATTGGAGAAAATTTTTAATCAAGGCTTAATTTTGATAAAATGACCACATATTTGACATTTATAAAACTACTTTCTCACCTGAAATAATCTTCAAGCCACATTTTGTGTCACAATAACTTTATTATTCCCAACAATACTTGTGTTTCCTCTGAAAGTTTCCTCCTCGGTCTTTGCTGCTGGTCTAAATGCATTATGGGTTATTTTGCTGCTGAAGTCCACACTAGTCTGGTCTGATGATCCTCCATAATGTGGGCAGGGCCATAGCCAGGATTTTGGAATAGGTGAGGTCTGTGATGCGCGCGCAAAGCGCGCGCCGAAAATTTTTCAATGTTTTTTAAAAATATTTATTTTTATATATTTTTTTTAGGCTACAAGTCACACAAGATGTTTGTTGTTTAAATATCTTTTAATGATGTGAAATCAGCATTTTCCAAACAAAAATGTATATTTTTTCAAAAAAACAAATCAACTTTTTACATCAAAGGCTAGCTGAATCCTCCTGTGACCAGAGGCATCCCACCGTCGAAGGATATTCTCCCGGTTCACCTCCACTTTCTGATGCACATGCATCATCGCCAGGCCTGTCAGTCTGTCGTTGGACATGGTAGATCTAAGCCATGTCTTAAGTCTTCGCATGGCTGAGAATGACCTCTCACAGGCACAAGTCGTCACTGGCAAGGTTAGAAATATCTTCAACATACATTGTATGTTGTCTGATGAGCCAGGCGCTCATCAAAAAAAAAAAAAAAAAGCGCGGGACGCGCTCTCCGCTGTGGATAAAAGTAATTAAACTCTTTGATCAGATGATCTGACAGGCCGAACTAGTGCCGAATTATCTAAAAAATATATATTGTGGTCACCTTGGTGTAGATGGGCGGGGATGTGGTCTACAAAGTGCTAATAATAAAAACACTAGTTTTTGAACGGGGTTTGGCCCGCTGCCAAGCGCGTCACAGGGCGCATTTGCGGGTACGTGCATCAGCTGATCAAACAGCTTTTCACCGCAACACGCACACAGGCACAAACAGAACACAAAGCCCATGGATGTTTACCACAATTTACAATTTACAAGCACGTTTCACAGAGAGGTTTCAAGTTTTTATGAGTTTATGTTTTATTCAGTTGGGCATATTTGGCGAAAAAAAAAAAACTCGGAAAAAATAGGTGAGGTCCGGACCTCGCTGACCTCATACCTGGCTACGGCCATGAATGTGGGCGGAGCCAGAACACATCCGGGTGTTTCATCTGTTCTTGGTCAGATACGTACGTTGAATTGGAACTGTAATAGAAATTTCAGCCAACCCCTTTATTCTGCTGCTTTACTGTTACTGACGGCTGAGTTGGATTTTTGTCTTGACACATGCAGATAAAGATGAGTAGAAGTGGATCCAGTTCATCCCAATGACCATTTATTGCTTGAACGAATATACAGATAAGATGAAAATAAAATAACAAAGCTTTAAACTTCAGAGTCTTATTAGAAGGCCTCGTTCCTTCTTGCAGCCACATGGTCAAAAAACCTTTTCCTTCCTCAGCCTCATCCAGATGTTGTGACAGCTGGTCTTGGGTTCCACCTACAGCTTCCTCAAGGACACACCTTCACACTCTCTCTCTCCCATTCATATCCACGTACTAATAAAAAGAAAAAACGGGTGAAAATCAACATAAATTTCAGTTTGGATCCTACAGGAACATTACTTGGTCTCTGACTGATGACGTTTTACAAGTACACGAGAACTCAAGTATGGACAAGTACACATACTGAGAAATGGAGGTTGTGTCTGATTCCATCCAGATGTGCTGACTGACAGCCTCCATGTTGGTTTGTCAGCTGAAACTTGAGGACCAGATGAGATGTTGCTGCTCTTTATCCTGATGAGCTGCTGATCAAACTCATTGATCTCCTCTCTTCTTTCTTCTTCTCTCTGCAGATGGGGGTGGTTCTGATCAGGACGGTGTTTGTGGTGAGAGGATGAAGTGTGTCCTGATGATCCAGAGGTTGAAGCCGCAGCAGCTGGTGTGTAGAGACTCTGACTGGACCATGTTACTGGGAGGTGGACTGGGAACCAGTGTAAAGTGTGTTGTTATCACTGTGTAGTTTAGTGTTGCAGCTCCACACTGTGAATGATGGAGAACTGCAGTTAATGTTGACATGAAACGTTGGAGGTTGATGTCAGGTTGCAGAGTGTGCAGTAAGTTTCAGGATGTTTGTGTCAGTGCAGGATTATATTTCATTTGACTTTCTATTTCCAGCTGCAGTCAAAGTTGTTGAGCTTCTCTACCTGCAACACATTGAGCTGATGAGAACAAAGTGTCCTGGAAACATGTCAGCTGAAGCCTTGGAGCCCAGAGAGACTTTAATGAAGCACATTTTACTGGGTTTTGATCACATCATGTTGAGGAGACAAACAGCTCTGAAGATGAATCCAGTTTAGTCCTCAAAGGTCCAGAAGCAGCTTGTTGAGCTCAGAGTTCATATTTAATGTCAACATCCTTTGACCTTTCTGAGCTCCAGTAAATGTTTCTTCTAGTTTCTCTCTTCTTCACCTTCACTCGGTTCCTCGTGGTCAGAAGCTTCCAGATCACTGATATTCTTTGTTTTCTGAGCTGCTGCTTTCTTTAAATCCCTCCAAAGATTTTAACTGGGATTAAATCCAGGACTGAGACGAATCCTTCCAGGACTTTCCAGGAAGGATTTCTGAAGCAGGCTTTGGTGGACGTTTGCTTTGGATGCTGGTCCTGCTGAAAGTCCAGTGAGCTTCAGTTTCCTCACATTGTTCTTGTAACTGTCCTGGTGTTTGAGAGAATCCATGCTGCTGCTCACACGCTCCAGTTTAGCAGCTTCAAAGCCACCAACAGGACTGTTGATGCTGTTCTTCTGGTCCTTCTGCCTCCAGACGTTCTGCCCAAACAGTCCACTTTAGTCTCATCAGTCCATCAGAGTCCCAGAACTTTTTTTCTTTAAATATGTCCTTTTTATATTCTTAATTTTGAAACAGTGTAAAAATCAGAAGAGTGCCTCATTCAGAAGAATGATGGGTTGATTATTTTTTGGGAAAATGTCTTTTTTATACATTTTTATAAGTTGGTTGTTTCTTTAAATAAGTCCTTTTTATATTCTTTGATGTTGAACAATGAATACTGGTCTGATATGATTCAGGAGGAGAGGAGTGATTGATTGTGTTTTTCAAATGCATATTCCTGAACCTTTGTTTTAGAAGTGACCACTAGAGGGCAGCACCTCACTGGGAGCAGTGAGGGCCTTGGTTACCAGAGGGGTCAGTTGGTTAAGGTTTACTATTACTATATAAATGAGAATGCTTTCAAGGTTTTGATTACTGTGAAATGTAGATGTTTACAGAAGAGTTTGATCACCCTGGAAGATAGGGGATTACTAAACTAGTCAGTAATCTGGAGCTAAGATAGGTTAGTATTAAATAATGCCCGCAGAGGTTCATTAGCTCTGTATATATTTTGGGGGAATTTCTTGTAAGTCTGTGCTCATTGTGCAGAAATGTACAGTGTGGGTGGCAGAGAATCTTAGACACTGACACCAGATTCTCCCATTTCCCGACCGGAGGCCTGTGCTGAGCGGCGGATGGAACAAATACATTAACAGAAAGTTGAGACTGGGTGAAAGGGCTCAACAGAGAAAGCTGGGGGGTTTGGTTCCTCCAGTGCACGCAGGGGCCATGAGGTCGGTGCATGGGGGAGTGCACAAGTGAGGAGGGGGGAGGATGTTTGCTGTAAATCGCATATGTAAATTAAAGTGTGCCGTCAACACGTATGTAAACAGAATATGATGTCACCACATATGCAGAGTCAAGAGAGTTGTGATGTATAAAATGCACCTGTTGGAAGGAATTTGTGGGAGTTGTTGCGGGGTAGTCACCTGATGCAACCCAGACATCAGTCTGAGCAGAAGGGGGGATTACCACGTAACTTTGGACGGGTGGATTAACTTGATCTGCAAAGAATAACTGTTCTGATGGAATTATGGATTAAAGGAACGACTCTTTCTGCATTGTTGGAGGATTACAGAACTGTGATCTGGAAACAGCACTGACTGATGGAACATTACTGGACTCCATTATTTCAAAGGAATAACACCAGAGTGGATTACAACAAAGTTTATTGGCCCAAACAACAAAATTGGATCAAAAAAAAAAAATTGGAGCAGCAGCACATTTTCAGTTTACCAGTTTTACTGTCTGTTGGTTTGTTTTAATCAGTTTTCAGTTCAGTAATTGGGATCTTCAGCTGATCAGACCAACAGACACTGAAGGACTCCAACAGCTGTTCACTAAGTAAACGTTTATTTATTTATTGGTGCCAGTTTTAAGGCTTTAAATGCAGTTTTAGAGTCAAATATAATGTGTGCAGTGAAGCCCAGAAGTTGGTGCAGTTTATTTGTGTGTGTTGACCAGAGAAGAGACTCAGCATCCAGTAAATACTGAAGTGTGTTGTGTTCCTGTAATGTTGGACATGAAGGTAATAAAACTGGTTCACGTTAATGGAACGTTTAGGGAACTTCAAAGTGATTAAAACGGGAACGTTGAGGTTCTACGTTGTCAGTAATCAGCTTTAACTTGAGACTCAAACAGACTCTGATAGTTCTGAAGTGACATCAGTTGCATGAGTTTGTTGAAAATGGTCTCATTTGTTGTTGTGATGTTTGCTGCTGCCTCATTTTAAAAGCTGATGATCCGTGTTGAAGACCAGTTTAGTTCTAGTATCAGAAGTAAAGAAGGAGAATAGAAGTGTAGTGCTGCTGCCTCTAAAGATGAAGGAAGAAGAAAATAACTGAGTCTTTCAAACACATCAACATTTGTACATTCTTTACATGGGACATTTTACATTTTATTTTTTACAATTGTTTATTTTTATTTACTGCATATTTTTGCTCATTTCTCTGTTTTTATGGTGGTGGAAACTGGACTCTTTCTGCTGTAGCGACCGCTTTTCCCCTCAGTGATAAATCAAGCATTTCTATTCTGTTCTATTTATGCCTGGAACTTTATTTTCCAGCCATGAAATAATAAAATAATCACAGATAATGGAAATATAAACAGCAGAGAAAACCTCTGAGAAGGATTTCTTGAAAAGGCTGTGAGGGAAAAGCAGCTTTTGACCCTGAAACATCAGGATGGACTCTGTAACATCTGCATCTGACAGCATCAAGTCAACCACAGAGAAAAGACTAAAGACATTTCTGATTTTTTTTTCTAGTTTTTCACTTTCAGGGCTTCAGTTCCTTAAACTGCATTAAACAGCTGAACTCCTCCTCAGTGCTTCCATGGACCGTTTGTTGGTCGTTGCTGTTCTACTGACTCTGACTTTTGCTCTGTTTTTATCAGCAAACATCTTTAAAAGTATTTTTCTCTTCCATCCAGTTGATGAAGCTCTTCAGCATCATTTCTCTTCCAGCAGGTCTGGACAGACGACATGATGATCACAAACACTTTTTATCATTTTATCAAAGTGCTACATTTAAGATATAAAACGGATAAAACCAAAACAATCATGTAATAAAAACAGAGCAATCAGATAAAATAACAATAAAAATAGAAACATTCAGAGGCATGTTTAATTAAAAGCTTTTGTGATGGTTAATGTTGTAAATAAGTTTGATTGGTTTTTCTACTAGTTCACAGTGCCCTCTAGTGGCGAGAGTTAAGATGAAGCTCAGTATGTAACTGTCATGGCCGAAGTGCAGCTATTGAAGAGCTGAAATGGAACAAATGTCTGTTTTCTTTCCTTGACGATGTGCTGGACCGAGGAGGAGGAAAAGTGAAAGAGATCAGGAGCAGGGCCGGACTGGGAAAGAAATTCAGGCCGGGAGATTTCAATCAGTCAGGCCACTTCCGCCACCGCAAGGGTTGTGTCACGTGGGATAATGCACCAAAATTTTGTTTTTTTTCCTTCCAAAAATAAGCCTTTTACAGTTATGTTATAGCAATTACAACACTACTAAACAGACAGTAAGTCTATTAAACACAACCATAACGACAGCTCCATACAGTCCAGTACTTTTCTCTTCTGTAATCTCTTCACTCCCCTCACCAATTTTTCCAATGTTTTCCTTTTCCTATTATTTATATAACATGTGGAATTAAAAATATATATTATTTTGACAGCAAATCGTTTAGATGTCAGCTGGTCATAGCTAATAGTATATGCAAACACCAATGTTCATTTTATAACTGAAAATTGTAAGTCAACTGCCTATCCTACATGAAGAGGGGGTCTCAAACGTTTTCAGGCTTCCTGCAACCCACCTGACACCTGTGGAGCTTATTTGGGCCTGATAACTGACAAAATGAAACAAAGTTTTCTAATCTAGTCAAGCAAATCAATAATATACCAATCATTTTTTAATTATATTTTGGCCTTTGAGGTCTGATGATGCATTTGTGAGAAGAACCGACCGTTTGTAAACTTACTTGAAGTAGCAGCATCATTTATTTTCAACTGTACACTGCTGGACCTGGGTGGGGGTTGATGAAACGTGTGTTATTTTATAACACTTTGCCCCTTCCTCCTCGAGCAACCTTTTTTTCTTCTCCATCTCCCTCTCATGTCCACCTTTTCTCTTCGTCTTTTCTCGTTTTTTGCCGCCAGCTTTCTCAGGGTGCTCCATAATCTTCACTCCTTCCACTCTCTGGCCTCACTCTCATATCACCGCTCTGCAGTGCTGCTTCCCCGTTCTGGCTATGAAGGGGCGGGCCATAAAGCAACTAACCAATCATGGCACGTTTCTTCTAAAAAAATGTCACTTTGACCAATCCCTATCCTTCTGATTTAGAGCTCAGAGCACTTGCTTTGTGTGAGTGACAGGAGGGTGGGCGTGTACTCTGTAAGGCTTCTGGCGCTGCAGTCTCTGGCCTGTCTGCCAAAAAGCCGATCAACTTTTTTTCATTGGCCTGCCAGTCCGTGACTGGCCTGTCCAGGCAGGCCACCGGGAAAAGTCCTGCCTCTCCCGATTGCCAGTCCGGGGCTGAATCCCAAACCGCCCCCGACACACTTTCCCTACACACTACCCCTCCGCTTGCACGTTCCCGTGGAGGGTCCTCCATATTAAGGGCCGTCCCAAACCGCGTAGTGCGGAGGGAGAGTGGACTGTTCAGCCCTTAAATAGCGAGTCTGCATCGATGCTCACTCTGGACAACTTTTTCAGGAAGTGCAACGTCGAAATGGAGGAGGAAACAACATATCGATGTAAGTTCCACATGCGTCCATTATTTCTCCCACGCCTTTTTCACACTGAGAACATCACAAAAAGAGTGATGTAAAAAGATAAATCAAAAGAAACAAATCTTCTTCTCTGCTGACGTTTGATTTAATTGTGCACCCCCTGACACCTTAAAATTTGAACACAACTGACAGAATTCATTTATTCATTTGTTGGATTTGAAATGCCAGATAATAGGATTTGAAAACATGTGGGATGACTTCAAATTATTTGAAGCAGAATGTAGCCCCTACATCATTGCCTGCAACCTGTGCCACAGTGCTACAGCCATGCACAGTAGGCGTCTTTGTGTTACCATGGCGATGACGTCTTCCGTTTTCCGGTGAGGCGACAGGGCGCCCCATTCCTGACGATCGTATTTATACCCTCCCCCTTCAACAATACACACGTGGACAAAATTGTTGGTACCCCTCAGTTAAAGAAGGAAAAACCCACAATTCTCACTGAAATCACTTGAAACTCACAAAAGTAACAATAAATAAAAATTTATTGAAAATTAAATAATCAAAATCAGCCATCACTTTTGAATTGTTGATTAACATAATTATTTAAAAAAACAAACTAATGAAATAGGGCTGGACAAAAATGATGGTACCCATAACTTAATATTTTGTTGCACAACCTTTTGAGGCAATCACTGCAATTAAACGATTTCTGTATTTGTCAATGAGCGTTCTGCAGCTGTCAACAGGTATTTTGGCCCACTCCTCATGAGCAAACAGCTCCAGTTGTCTCAGGTTTGATGAGTGTCTTCTCCAAATGGCATGTTTCAGCTCCTTCCACATGTGTTCAATGGGATTCAGATCTGGGCTCATAGAAGGCCACTTTAGAATAGTCCAACGCTTTTCTCTCAGCCATTCTTGGGTGTTTTTGGCTGTGTGTTTTGGATGGTTGTCCTGTTGGAAGACCCATGACCTGCGACTGAGACCAAGCTTTCTGACACTAGGCAGCACATTTCTCTCCAGAATGCCTTGATAGTCTTCAGATTTCATCGTACCTTGCACACTTTCAAGACACCCTGTGCCAGATGCAGCAAAGCAGCCCCAAAACATTACTGAGCCTCCTCCATGTTTCACCGTAGGGACAGTGTTCTTTTCTTCGTATGCTTGGTTTTTGAGTCTATGAACATAGAGTTGATGTGCCTTACCAAAAAGCTCCAGTTTGGTCTCATCTGTCCAAAGGACATTCTCCCAGAAGCTTTGTGGCTTGTCAACATGCATTTTTGCAAATTCCAGTCTGGCTTTTTTATGAGTTTTTTTCAGCAGTGGTGTCCTCCTTGGTCGT
This sequence comes from Acanthochromis polyacanthus, assembly GCF_021347895.1. Classification (NCBI taxonomy): domain Eukaryota; kingdom Metazoa; phylum Chordata; class Actinopteri; family Pomacentridae; genus Acanthochromis; species Acanthochromis polyacanthus. The sequence continues at coordinate 11,474,248 of NC_067134.1, read as the reverse complement.
CTCCCATGAAGTCCACTTTGGCTCAAACAACGACGAATGGTGCGATCTGACACTGATGTACCTTGGCCTTGGAGTTCACCTTTAATTTCTTTGGAGGTTGCTCTGGGCTCTTTGGATACAATTCCAACGATCCGTCTCTTCAATTTGTCATCAATTTTCCTCTTGCGGCCACGTCCAGGGAGGTTGGCTACTGTCCTGTGGGTCTTGAACTTCTGAATAATATGAGCCACTGTTGTCACAGGAACTTCAAGCTGTTTAGAGATGGTCTTATAGCCTTTACCTTTAAGATGTTTGTCTATAATTTTTTTTCGGATGTCCTGGGACAATTCTCTCCTTCGCTTTCTGTTGTCCATGTTCAGTGTGGTACACACCTTTTCACCAAACAGCAGGGTGACTACTTGTCTCCCTTTAAATAGGCAGACTGACTGATTATGAGTTTGGAAACACCTGTGATGTCAATTAAATGACACACCTGAGTTAATCATGTCACTCTGGTCAAATAGTTTTCAATCTTTTATAGAGGTACCATCATTTTTGTCCAGGCCTGTTTCATTAGTTTGTTTTTTAAAATAATTATGTTAATCAACAATTCAAACGTAATGGCTGTTTTTGATTATTTAATTTTCAATAAATTTTTATTTATTGTTACTTTTGTGAGTTTCAAGTGATTTCAGTGAGAATTGTGGGTTTTTCCTTCTTTAACTGAGGGGTACCAACAATTTTGTCCACGTGTGTAGGTGCCCTCCACAGCTGCGAGTGTGACTTCTTTTGGAGTGACACTCGGTAGTGTAGGGGGAGTGTGTAAGGGGCGGTTTGGGATTCAGCCCGGGCCTGATCAGGAGCCAAAACTAGAAGCACCTGGACACAAACAGAAGTCTGAGGAGTCACAAGCAGAAGGAGATTTCCAGAATCACCAGAAGAAGCTTCTGGAAACTGTGTGTCTCTGATCACCTGCAGCGTCGATGCAAAGAGAAGAAGAAGCTCTGCAGCCTGACGGTGAGTTTCACAAACTCAGTCTGATCACTGCAGCTGATCTCCAACCAGCTGACAAACCCAACAACTGAAGCAAAGCCTCAGACAGACTTTACAATCATACAGATCTGTCAAACGCCACACATTCAGATGTTTAAACTCTCTTTTTACATTCACTAACTTGTTGCTGATTTGTTTACTGGTGTCTTTATTTCCTTCATCTGTCCAGCTTTGACCCTTTTCTGAACTAGAACAGAGAAAACTACAGTTTATTCATTCAAACTAGTAAAAATAATGAGGATAAATTAGTGATTAAAGACAGAGCAGATAATCAGACTGAGATGTTGATGTTGATCCCTCATGTTCCACTGATCTGTCTGCTGCTGCTCAACACGGACTCTCAGAAAACTTGTAAAATCCATTTTTGTTCCTTGAATGTTTGCTTGATGTCAGCAGGGTGGGGCCTGGCTAGTTCCTGGATGGGAGAAGCTGGGAATAGCAGATAGATGCTGGAAGCTTTTATCTGTCCAACCTGCAGAGGGCGCTGCTGCTGCTGGACTGGAAACAGCCTGAAGAACCAGAGAAGGAATTATTCTGAAGATATGGAGAGAAAACACACAAGTAAACAGTGGAGCAGCTACAATCAGTGATTTTAGACACTGTTGGCTGATTTCATCTGGAAGATATCAGATAAATGGAGGAAAATGTTCAATATTTCACATTAAAACAGCATGAAAGTGAATTAGTGAGGCAGGTTCTCAGCTGTAAGGACATTAAATGCTCCTTAAAAACAGAATTTACAAAGTGATGTTGTGGGTCTAGAGGCTCAAAGTGTGACATTTACCAAACTGTGTGTAATTATGAGAGTCAAATATACGAATGAAGCAATGAAATGGGAAAATTATTTGAAATTCTTCAAAGTTTCAATGGATTAATTCAATCTAAAAGACATTTTAATGAATGTGGAAAAACAACAGGAAGTTGTTTAAAGCAAAGACACAGAAAAAACAGGAAGTGATCAAATCCAAGAAGAGACTAAAGGAGAGCAGAACACTAAAGTATTGAGCTTCCACATTGAAATGAGGAGTGGATTAAAGTCCACAGCAGCAGACAAAGAAGAAGATGAAGCCACAGAAGGTTTGGATTCCTCAGGTGACATGTAGAGTGTAGATTCCCTCTCTGACTGTAGTTCCTGTAAAACAGCTTCTCAGGACATTTAGTGTTGAAATGGAGTCATCACTTCTGGGATTGATTCTTCTTTATTCTTCCTAAAAGCTTCATATTTATAGAATTAGAAAGAAATGGAAAATGTTCCCAAACACACATTTTCACCACAGACTGATCCATCAGGTTTCCTGCTTCGTTTCCCTGACAACAGTGACGTTACGGCCGTTCCTGTTCCTCAAAATAGTTCTGCTTTTACCGTCTTCATGTTGCAGCTTCTTTTCTCCGTCTGAAGGTGAGTAAAAGACACTTTAAACTGTTTTTATCTTTTATATAGGTATGTCACAATAAAACTGATTTAATCATTCATCATATTTTAACTCAAAAACAACGCTGTTGTGACACAACTGGAATATTAAGTGAAAAAATCTTTTTTAAAAATCTTCAGACATTTTTGGGTGTTCCCAACCAGCAGAAGTTATAAAACTGACGCAAATACTGCTGAAATAAAAGTGTTTTATAAATAAATGTCATTTCATGGGCCAGACCAGATATTGGTACCATCTCGGGTCAGGACAACCTGGATAAAGATTATGAATACTGGAAGCATGTCCTTTGGTCAGATGAGACCAAACTAGAGCTCTTTGGCCATGAAATGTTGCTGATGTTTGGAGAAAGAAGGAAGAGGTGTAGAACCCATTGTATTTGTTCTCAGTTCTAAATATGAATTGTTCTTATTAGTACAACTTCAGTGCAACAGTTGTAGGATGGAAATGATTAACATTTGATTTTAAATAATGCATGTTTAACAGTAGGACTGTGTGGACCATATCTTTCTGTATAACAAGGATCTCCATTCACACTCATGACTTTGGAGTATCTGTATGAAGGTATTTCAGGTGCAAAATGTTTGAGCACCTGTAACATCGAATTTGTAGTTGTGTACATTGAATTTGTATGTGTATCAGCAAATCTGGTTTCCCACACTCTATGAGTTGTGTACTTGTAAAATAATTTCTTGTATGTGTCGATTTTTTTTCTTCCCACAAATACAACACAAAAATACACATTCACAAAATCGTAATTACAGGTGCACAAATCACATTCACAGGTGCACAAATCATATTTACAGGTGCACAAATCATATTTACAGGTGCACAAATCCTTCTCTACAAGTCACATATTTCAACACTGACACGCTCACATTTTGCACCTATTGTTGCAGGACACTAAGTGCAAAACATACTTGTGCACCTGTATTGTACAAAGTGAAGTTGAAGTGAGAATTTGAATATGTGCAAATCTGAATGTGAACTTGTGCAATAAGTATGTGAAATAATTTACCACGAAAATAGCTGTGTCCTCTAACACACAAACACAAATTGCTACTTACAACCACTCGAATCCTCCCCACAAGTCACACATTCTCTGTTTTCTACAGGTGCAAATCAGGAATCGTACTTCCGGTCCCGCTGAGATATTTGGTGCAAAACTATAAAATGATCCGATCTGTGTATAAATTCTATGCTCTGAGATTGACAGGCTTTTCGGCCAGTCAGAGAGACGCTTTGCCCGCCCAGCCAATCAGAGGTTTTTATTCCATCCGAGGTCGCTTTACCGACTTCCAGGTGTGGAATTTCACGATGGAGAGAGTGTAGGCTTTGATTTCAATATACTAAGAGGAATGGATAAGTTATTTGAGTCATTGGGAAATGCGCATTATAGAGATTAGAGCAGACCAGCCGTCCAAAACAAGAACTGCCTACACTCTCTCCATCGTGAAATTCCACACCCGGAAGTCGGTAAAGCGACCTCGGATGGACACAGGAAGATGTTTTGTATAGGGGGTGTCTTGAAGAGCTTGCTGTTTGTTTTTGTAACAGCTTTCTTGGGTGGGTAGGGTGTGTGGGTGTGTGGGTGTGGGTGTGTGTGTGTGGGGGGGGGGGTCACCACTGCCAGTGATGCTTGGGTTCTCAATTTGGTTTAGTTCTTTTTTTGCCAGTTTTTACCTGCCTGCACTTTTTCACTGCAGTTCCTGCTTGAAGCTGTTATGTTACTGTTCACTTGTATTACACAACCTCTTTATTTAGTTCTATACTATGGTTGACCGCTTGAAGTTTTTGAGTTGGAATGTTAAGGACCTAAACCATCCAGTTAAAAGGAAAAAGATTCTTTCACATATTAGACACCTTAAATTAGAAATAGTTTTTTGCAGGAAACCCACATCCATAATTCAGATAATAGCCATCAACTGTCAGGATGGCACGGGCAACAGTTCCATTCCTCTTTCCAAGCCAAAACAAGGGGGGTTTCAATCCTTATTAATTAGGGTGTTTCTTTTGAATCACACAGTGTGGTTTCTGACAAGTCTGGGAGATATGTGATGGTCTGTAGTAAATTGTATAATTCTTTGGTGGCACTTGTGAATGTCTATGCTCCTAACTCGGATAATGTAGCTTTCTTTGAACAGCTGTTCTCAACTTTGCCAGACCTTAAAACTTACCGTCTCATACTTGGGGGTGATTTCAATTGTTGGCTTGACTTAACTTTGGACAGGTCATCCACCAAAATTAGCACAATTAGGAAATCTGCTTCCTTTATCAAAACTTTTCTTTCTGATTATGGCATTTGCGATGTGTGGCGCACTTTGCACCCCAATGATAAAGAATATTCCTTTTTCTCACCAGTTCATCATACATATACCAGAATTGATTACTTCTTTGTTGACAAACAGCTCCTCCCACTGGGGCCTGTTTCACGAAGCAGGTTCACTGAAAACTCTGAGTTTCTTAACCCTGAAATGAGGGAAACTCAGAGTTTTCCGTTTCACGAAACGAGGTAACTTAACCCTGAGACAGAGGGGTAACTCTAGCCTGCTTCACAAAGAGGGGTAACTTCAACTCTCGGTCAGTTACCGCAGTAACAGACTCTATGACTCTAACCTGCTCGCCAGCAGGTTTATCTGAGAAAACCTCGAGTTTCTCTCTGTCTCCGCCCTCTTTCAGCCACACACGCTGTTTCATTTCCTCATTCATTCAGTCAGTAAGCGAGCGAGTTTTGGCGTAGAACAGCTTTTATTAACGATCCAGTGGATAAAGGAGCAGCATTACTGCACAGATAATTAAATATTCGTCGGTAGATTGTTATCAGACCGAGCATAAATGTTCTCGCATTTCCGGACAATTATCGGTTTGAGCGGTACCGTTTCGTAATCGTTTCAAGTCCATAATCTACATAAACAACCTAATCCGTCCTTACATTTACATTACCAGCCGCAGTCATGCTCTCACATCCAGCAGATATTGTGTGTTGCGCTGCGGTTCTTTGGAAATGGAAGTTTTTATATAATGTAGGAGATGCAGAGCACTACAGTAAGACAACTGTATGCAGGACAGTCAGAAAAGTTTTCCTGGCTCTGAAAAGGCTTTTACTCATCATTGTGGTTTTCCTGGACACAAACCTGTCACAGCATCAAGGAGGATCCATGGGATTGCAGGTGAATGATGTAGAGATCTGTTAAATTTTAAATCATATTCTGTTCATGACATTGTACTGCAGCTTCAGACTGGGATTAGTCATTTGAATTTCTTTTAGGATTTCCCACTATGATAGATGCACACACATCCCCATCACAGCTCCCTCACATCATGAACAGGAAGTCCATTCACAGCATAAATGTGCAGGTAGGCTACAGGTAGACTGACTACTGTTTCTAAATGTTAAATACTGCATCATAGTTCAACATCTGTCATTCTCTGCACTGTCAGATCATATGTGATGCTGCATGCATCATTTCTAATGTGGAGGCCACGTGACCTGGGTCTGTTCATGACTCCAGGATTTATGGAGAGTCTAACCTGAGCAACAGACTGCAGCATGGTCAGCAGCCTAAAGATTTTCACAATAGAATTCTCTTGTCTCCCTCCTTTAATATACTCTGATGTATCCACTATACATTACAGGAGAGTTTGATGGCCTTCTGCTGGGTGACAGGGGTTACCATGCCAACCCAGGCTGATGACCTCATACCCTGACCCTGAACCAGGCCCCCAACAGAACTTCTACCGGACTCACTGCAGGACCAGAGCCCGGGTGGAGATGACCATAGGCCTGCTGAAAGCCCGTTTCCAGAGCCTACGTCTCCTCAGGGTGACCCCTGAGAGGGCCTGTGATATTACTGGGGCATGTGTTGTTCTTCATAATATTACCACTATTAGAGGAGAGCAACACCCTGTGTCAGTCTGTGCAGTGGAAGCTGAGGAACCATCCTGCTGCTGTCCAGCCATGCTCTGTTAAAAAGGATGAGAATGTGCAACACTTCAGTGTAGGCTAAATGTCACACTCTATATTCCATCCAAAATCTGAATGGGAAGCGAACTATCAGTAACACACCTCTGTATAAAACTTAAACTACCATTTGGATAAATCTTTGGAGTGTTGCCTACTTACAGTTACAAGGTCTGTTGTGGTGTGAAGGGGCCAAAAGACAAAAAAGACACAAAAGAGAACTAAATAATCATATGTACACACACACACACACACACACACACACACACATATATATATATATACATATACATCCATGACCTTTTATACCACCATTTTACAGGCATCTACTTTCTTTCTGTTGGCTGAGCAGAAGTCTATGTTAGTTTAAATAGGCTTAATTATTTAACAGGACATGATATGGATGCAGACATTTAGGCTATGTGTGGATAAAACAACTGCACAGTCAAACAGCCACTTAATATTTAGGCTACTTTACAATGTAAAACATGATCAACATGAAGTACCTCCATGAGATAATGCCGAGGTCTGACCCGTTTGAACAATATTTTTATAGTTCATCTTAAGCTGCTGCCCCGTGCGCTTCTCCCCCGCGGGATTTCACCTAAAAGAAATAACTTAATATTCTACCATTCAGACAGTTATTCCCTGTAATATTATTACGATTACAAAGGACTACATTTAAACTTACGCATTGATCCGGGCTGTTCTCCACGCCGTCTCTCTCTCTTTTGCAGCTGCAGCGGTGTTGCACTTCTTTCTAAAAACGTGTTCAAACTCGCCATATGAGCGCGTTAAAAACTTCCAGTTCAAAAACGCAGCCTTTCGCTTCCCCGTTTCCATGGTGACTCGTCGAATCGGGGTTCTATTGATGCTGTCTTTTCAGAGTTGTGGTGCACGCGCTTAACTCCGGGTCTAACTACTCCGAGTTGATTAAACCAACTCAAATCAGCCGTTGTGAAACCGAAAACTCAGAGTTTTCTATCTCAGAGTAGATCAACTCAGAGTTGCGGAAGAAACTCAGAGTTTCTTGAACCTGCTTCATGAAACAGGCCCCTGGTGATATTTTCCCAGCCTGTGCTCTTATTTGAGCTGCCTCCGGTGCTGCACAAGTTGCAGTTAGTTGCAGCTGCTATGAACGTTCCAGGTAAACCAGATAGCTGTTTGTAGCACTGAGTTGGTGGCAGCACAGAAAGTAAGTTCTGTTTTGTCCCAGTTGTTTGACAGAGTTATGTCAGCATCAACAGTGAGGAACAGCACTCAATGCTATTTCCTCCTGGATGGGATCTTTGTTGCCACATAGTGACCACTTTGTAAGAGAGCCCATTTTCTAAGTGGTGGTTCTGACAAGTCTGCATGGCAAAGTACCCCGATTTTTTACATTCCAAAAATGATCCAATCTGGTCAAGTTTCCAATTTTACATCCAATTTGTTTGCTCAAACAGATTTCATGCTAAACAGAACAGATCTACTGAGTTTCATGCTCAGAGCCAGGGTGCTTTGGAACATTTCCTTTACCCAGTGATGTCATTTGGTTTCAGCATTCGATGAACTAGAAAGTTGCTGGTCTCTCCGGGTGTGCAGTGTGTTTGGAAGACATGGTGGTTTATTCATGCACTTGATGGGTGCATGTTAACTGTGTGTGTGTTCTGTTTGATAACTGCTCTGGCCACAGTAACTATCAACTTGACAAAATGAGAGTTTGCCAAGGTCACTGTAACATACGTTGGGAAGATGGTGGACCAAGACCAAGTCCACCCATAGCCAAGATCTCAGCTGTGCAGCAGTTTCCCCAACCAGAAACCAAAAAGGAGCTGAGACGTCTTTTGAGAATAGCAGGTTATGTGAAAAATTTGCATCGTTAGTCTCCCTGCTGACAGACCTGTTAAAGGAGAGAGCTGAGTTTATCTGGACTCCACAATGTCAGGAGGCATTTCAAGGAGTAAAAGCTCTGTTGTTTTTAGCTCCAGTGTTATTGGCAGCACAGAGAGATGCCAACCAAGTGGATGCTGGGTTGTTGTTGTTGCTTTTTGTAGGAGAATGCCCTGAGCGTGGGTTGTCTTGTGAGTTTCTTTTCAAAGAAGATTAATAAATATGAACTGAACTACTGAGTCACTGAAAAGGAGATGATGGTGCTGGTGTGGGATTTGCAGCACTTCAATGTTTCCATTGATTGTGAAGTGTTGCCCCTGGTGGTTTTTACTGCCCATAATCACATAGTCAGTGTAAAACCCTGCCTGTAGTTTATTTCCTCATTTGTTTATCGCTGGTAACACTCACACACATGCCTCACTCATCCACCAACACTACTGACACTTGGATTCCTCACACCTCAAGCTCATCATTGTTTGTCCTGATATTCCTTTGAAATGAAACATAGATGTGGCATCTTAGACTTGTTTCTCCTCTTAGTCACTGGTTGTGAGCTAGCTTGTGATAAGTGCTATTGTGATCCCCAGATATCTTCTGAATCAAAAAATGAACCAGTTTCACTTGCTGATGAAAATTAATATATCAGCTGTTTCAGTCATGCAAACTGGTGGTGAATTGTAAACTGTGCAGCTGTTTTCACAGTAATTATTCATTTTGTCTGTCGTATCTGTTGGATCTTTACAGAGTGAAAGATGACGACACCTAAAGAAATCCTTCTGGAGAGTTTGGAAGAATTGGGAAAAGAGGAGTTTGACAAATTCAAATGGTACTTGAACCAGGAAGGGGTCCTAGAAGACTTCAAATCAATCCCAAAGTCTCGATTGGAGGAGGCAAACAGGGTCAACAGCGTGGATCAAATGGTCCAGATCTATGGAACTACAAATGCCATTAAAGTCACCAAGAAGGTTTTAATAAAGATGGATAAAATTGAACTGGTGAGGAAAATCTCAGGAACCATCAAAACACCTAAAGGTAAGTCAGGTGAAAGTTAAAAGTGAGATGTTTCAGAGATAACAGGAGAATACATAGATGTTAGAATTATCAATTAACATGATCCATTAATACAAAGTGTCCTTGTTAAACTGCAACCAACAAATCAAATCTGACAAAATCTGGGGACAACACAAAATACATTATCTGGAAATCATTGGATTGAATCAGCCAACATTTTCTGACCTAATTCTTCGTGTCTCCACACACAGGAGACACTTTACTGATCAAAAAACAGAAGAAAACTAAACCACACAAAAACTGCCCCCAAAATTTGACAGAAACATAAAACATTAGATAACAATCTGCACATGAATATGATTAAAGTCAAAATGAATTCAGGAACTGCAGAAAATCGCCCCGAGATTGATCCCAAACACACTTTGTCCATGTGGACAACCAAAGCAAACACACTGCAGTTGGTGTCTCCAGTCTCTTAGTTTAAGGCTTCATTCACACTAATGTGGACATTTTTCGAAGAAGAATATCATCACACTTCACATACTACACTTAAAAAATGACACAACCATCATTTTGCACACCTGTCCACATGACAACACAGAAACGATTGATGTGTATGAGTGGACTGGTTGGTAAAGGTGTGTCCATGTGTGAGTAAGAGACAGAGATGGTGGAAGACAGTGGAGTGGAATTAGTGATCTGCAGTGCATTATACTTTCTATACTTCTAAATGTAGAAAAACACATATTTCTCAACACACACATAAACAAAATGAGCCCCACAGCAGTTAATGGAAAGAAGCCTAATTAGCGTTGCTGCTAACCTGCTCCAGAGGAGGTCATGTTCAGAGTTTAGAATTTAATCATCTGTTAGAAGCATCTTCCTTTCACCAGTTCTTCTTCTGATAATTCTCTTTGATTGAAGCAGATTCTCAGCTGAAGTTTTATCTACAAACCTGTTGATCTGTACATTAGTGACTGCACTGAATGAAGCTATGCAGGAACAATATTTCACAGTGTATGTGTTGTGTTGCCATGGGAGCCCACATGCTTTCACTGACTGATGCAGAAAATTCTTAAATAAGAGTTTCATACTTGGTCCTAAGTGTCTGACCAGTCTGTTCTACACTGCTGGTGCTGAACTTAATAGAACAAAGATTACAAAATCGATTAATCTATCGGTTTTTATTTCAGAAAATATTCAGTAAGATTAATTTCACTTTGGTTTGGCCATAAACCAAAGTGAAATCCTTTATTATGGGATAGTGTAACAGAAATATTGAGTATCATGTCTAAATGAATGAAGTTTAAAATTTAACAGCTCTAGTTTGCAGCTATAAGTTAAAAATAAGCAGCTGCATTGAGAATCACTGAGTAGGAAAATACATATAATAACTGACAGCATTAACAGTTTTCTGCCAGAATTACTCTCTGGATTCATAACTGTCGTTAAACTCTGATTTTAATATCTGTCAAACCCCAGTAAAACCGTTCATCTCTGCTTGGATTCAGTCTGTGTTTGCATCATCCTCTCTGATTTCATGACACAAAGGATGACTTTACCATAAAACCTCCCACCCAGTGAGGATCTGACAGTCCAATAAGAAAAATCTATAACACACCTCCCAGAATATGTTTTCATTCAGACATTTTTAAACAGGATCTTCTCATTTGTGTATTTTTTTTTGTTTGTTTTTGATGCAGAGATTCTGTCCAGGTGTCAAGATAAGCTCAAGTCTAACCTAAAAAAGAGGTTCCAGTGTGTGTTTGAGGGCATCGCTAAAGCAGGACAGAAAACCCTTCTGAATGAGATCTACACAGAGCTGTACATCACAGAGGGAGGGACTGCAGAGGTCAATGATGAACATGAGATCAGACAGATTGAAGCAGCATCCAGGAAACCAAACAGAGCAGAAACAACCATCAGACCAGAAGACATCTTTAAAGACCCATCTGGAAAAGACAAACCAATCAGAACGGTGATGACACAGGGAGTGGCCGGCATCGGGAAAACAGTGTTAACTCAGAAGTTGACTCTGGACTGGGCTGAAGACAAAACCAACCAGGACATCCAGCTCATGTTTCCATTCACGTTCAGAGAACTGAATTTACTGACAAAGAGAAAGTTCAGCTTGGTGGAGCTTGTTCATCACTGTTTCACTGAAACCAAAGCAGCAGGAATCTGCAGCTTTGAAGACTTCCAGGTTGTGTTGATCTTTGACGGTCTGGATGAGTGTCGCCTTCCTCTGGACTTCAAAAACAATGAGATCCTGACTGATGCTACAGAGTCCACCTCAGTGGATGTGCTGCTGACAAACCTGATCAGGGGGAAGCTGCTTCCCTCTGCTCGCCTCTGGATAACCACACGACCTGCAGCAGCCAATCAGATCCCTGCTGACTGTGTGGACATGGTGACGGAGGTCAGAGGGTTCACCGACCCACAGAAGGAGGAGTACTTCAGGAAGAGATTCACAGATAAGAAGCAGACCAGCAGCATCATCTCCCACATGAAGACATCACGAATCCTCCACATCATGTGCCACATCCCAGTGTTCTGCTGGATCACTGCTTCAGTTCTGGAGAAGCTGCTGAGATCCAGAGAGGGAGGAGATCTGCCCAGAACCCTGACTGAGATGTTCATCCAACACCTGGTGGTTCAGACCAAAGTCAAGAAGGACAAATATGATAGAGGAGCTGAGACAGATCTAGACACCAGGAGGATGATTGAGTCTCTGGGAAAACTGGCTTTTGAGCAGCTGCAGAAAGGAAAGCTGATCTTCTATGAGTCCGACCTGACAGAGTGTGGCATCGATATGGAAGCAGCCTCAGTGTACTCAGGAGTGTTCACACAGATCTTTAAAGAGGAGAGTGGACTGTACCAGGACAAGGTGTTCTGCTTCGTCCATCTGAGCATTCAGGAGTTTCTGGCTGCAGTCTACATGTTCCACTGTTACACCAACAGGAACCAGAAGGTTCTGGAGGACTTCCTGGGAAAAGACTGGAAATACTATAACAATGACACTCTGGATGTGTTCATGTACAGAATCATGGAGAAATCCCTCAGAAGTAAAAATGGTCACCTGGACCTGTTTGTTCGCTTCCTTCATGGCCTCTGTCTGGAGTCCAACCAGAGACTGTTAGGAGGTCTGCTGGGTTGGACAGAGAACCATCCAGAAATGATCCAGAGAGTCATCAGCAACCTGAAGAAGATGAACAGTGATAAAATGTCTCCAGACCGAAACATCAATATCTTCCACTGTCTGATGGAGATGAAGGATCTCTCAGTACATCAGGAGATCCAAGAGTTTCTGCAGTCAGAGAACAGATCAGAGAAGGAACTCTCTGAGATCCACTGCTCAGCTCTGGCCTACATGCTGCAGATGTCAGAGGAGGTTCTGGATGAGTTGGACCTGAAGAAGTACAGAACATCATTGGAGGGACGACTGAGACTGATTCCAGCTGTGAGGAACTGCAGAAAGGCTGGGTGAGTCCAGATGTGATGAACATGATCAGCAGTTCAGTTCTTCAGATGTTCTCCAGAACATTCTCATTATTCTCAGTGTTCCACTTGTTTATTTCAACCATCACATTTCAGCTGTGTTTAGTCTCAGATGTTCTTGATGTTTCAAATGCTGTGAAAATGTAGGTTTTTCATTTGCTTGTGTTTAAAGCTGTTAAATTAAAAACTGTTTTATGTTTCATTCTAATATTTGGTCATCTGACAGTTTTTTCTTTTGTGTTTCTTCCTTTGGCTGATGGAGGAAACATGCAGATCTACTGAAACACATAAAGAACTGTAGATGTTCTTGTCCAGATTTTATCACAGCATCACTTTATCACATGTTGGAGGTTCAGACAGTTTTCAGTGAACACACTAAAGTTATTATTACATGAGGAGCGTCTGAAAGCGGATTTTATTCACTCCTCTTTAGAGTTTAAAATATGATCTGAATCATTTAGTAAAGTCTGGGAGAACAGCTTCAATGGATTTGTAGTATTTTTTGAGTTGCTTTTTATTATAAGTTTTTATCCATCTCAAAGATTGATAAGTTGCTTTGCAGCACTAGATAGTTCAACAGATAATTCCTCTAATTTAAACTGAGTATCTAAGTTTAGCTGAAGCAGCTGCTTTGGTCACACATGACAATGATGAGATAATATTGAGGCTGAAACAGTGATTTGGTTTCTCAGTATTACATTTCCAACACAATGAGGAAGAGTTAGAGTCTAGTTTGTTTTTGAGAACAGGTGTAACATGGACACGATGTACAATTTGATCCAGTTTCTCACAGACAGAATCTCAGGTTATCAGAGCAGAATAGTAGAAGTCAGACTGTTTCCAGAAATCTGATTCTCTCAAAGCTCAGAGTTGTGTTTTAATGCAACAAACCCTGATAATGTGTTTGTGATGACTTTATGATGGAAATAGTTCAGCTATGTTGGTTTGTTCTTTGTGTTTCTGCTGAACAAGTTTCTCAGAATCTCAACAAAGAACGTTGAGGACAAAAGTTAACTCAGTCGTCTGTCGTCACATCAGAATATTTCCTGATGTTCATATTAATGATGTTCAGGTGTGATGTTGTCCAGTGATCAGTTTGATTTGTGTAGCGTTTGACAGCAGACTGTAAACGTTGAGTGATGGAGGTGAAGCTGACAGCAGCAGGTCCACAGCAGAGACATCATCATCTTTTAACTGGAATTGTTTATACAAAACCAACAAGCAGTAAAGTCTCAGTAAAACAGGACAGAAAATGTTCTTCTTATCCAGATGTTCTCCTGAGAACTTTGTGGAGTCAGGCGTGGGATCAGAGCACATTGACAGACTGTGGACAGTATGGAGGCCTGAACATAACTCCATCTTCTGTGCTCCATCTGCAGATTCAACATTTACATTTTATGTGCAGTAGAAACCAGAAGTTTACATACACTGTATAAAAACACCTCACTTTTTTTGTCACTGTCTAACTATTTGCTCAATGCCAGAATAATGAGACAGAATTTTTTTTTGAAATTTTTTAAATTACTTTCTTCCAAGTCAGATGCTTATGTACACTAAGATTACTTATGCCCTGAAACTATTTGGGAATGCCCAGATGATGATGTCATGGCTTTGAAAGCTTTTGATAGGTTCATAGACAACATTTTAATGAATTGGAGGCCACCTGTGGATGTATTTTAAGGCACACTTCAAACAAAATGCTTCCTTGTGTGTCATCATGGGAAAATCTAAAGGGTTCTGTGTCCCAGATATGAATGTGTTTGACTGCATAATGTGTGTGTATCAACTCCAGAAGAAAAGCTGAAGACCTACGGAAGATGCTGGATGAAGCTGGTAAGACAGTGTCATTATCCACAGTGAAATGAGTCCTGTACCCACATGGGCTGAAAGGCTACTCCACGAGGAAGAAGTCATTACTACAAAAGGAACATAAAAAACTCATATTACAGTTTGCAAATGCACACAGGAACATAGACCTTAATTTTTGGAGACTTATCCTGTGGTCTGATGAAATTAAAACTGAACTGTTTGGCCATAATGACCATCGTTACATTGGAAGGAAAAAGGGAGAAGCCTGAGTACACCATCTCAGCTGTGGAGTACATCAGTGGCAGCATCATGTTGTTGGGGTGTTTTGCTGCAGGAGGGACTGGTGCACTTCACAAAATAGATGACATCATGAGAGAAGATTATTATGTGGAAATATTGAAGCAGCATCTGAAGACATCAGCCAGGAAGTTAAAGCTTGGACACAAAGGAGTCTTCTTGATGGACAGTGACTCTAAGCATTCTGTTAAATTAATTACAAAGTGGCTTATGGAGAACAAAGTCAATGTTCTGGAATGACTATCACAAAGTCCTGATCTCAGTTCTGTAGAAAGTTTGTTGGCAGAGCTGAAAAGGAACGTGTGAACAAGGCTGACTAAAACCTGACTCAGTCACACCAGTAACTAAGTAAAATGGTTTTTTAAAAAAAAGTCAGATTTTATGTCAGACGGTGAGAAAACAAATGTTGTGTCTTTTTCTACAGTGTGTGTAAACTTCTGGTTTCACCTGTATTTCGATAAAATGGTTACAGATTCGAGGAAGCGTCCAGGTGGGATCCGATCCTCCTGGGAGAGTGAGGCAGGGGAGTAAGGACAGAGCAGAGGCAGGCAGAATCTGAGACCTCCTCCAGAGGTGAGAGTAGTGTTGTGAAGCATGGAGATATGAGATCCCAGAATCAGCCACAAAGGGGAGACTCTGACAGAACAACAGCTAAATAAGGGAACATTGTGATATTATAACCTGTGATTTATGATCAGATTATGCCATAACCTAATGAATGAGTTTGAAATAACCAAATGTCTATTCTTACATTCCTTAATTTTGAAACAGTGTAGAAATCAGAAGCGTGCCTCATTTAGAAAGAATGAAGGGTTGATTATTTTTTGGGAAAATGTATTTTTATCTTCTTTTATTCCTTCTACATTTTTATAAGTTTCTTTAAATATGTCCTTTTTACTGGTTTTATAGGTTTCAGAAAGAATTTTGATAACTGTTAAAATAAGAGGGTTTTAACCTGGTAAAGAGGTGAGAAGTCAAAAGCTTAGGTGAACTCGGGTGAAATGTTCACCGTAAAGGTTGCCAAACTCACAATAGATTGGGGATTTTTAGAAGTCTGTTAACATTGTCCAAAAGATTGCACAATGGGATTCCAGCGACAGTTAGAGGCTGACATCTGTTTTTTCCATTTCCTGATCAGGAGCCTGTGCTGAGCTGCAGACAGGAGAGATCAGGGGGGGGGCAAGATGGGCTGTCTGGACAGTTCAAAACAGATGGTTTCAGTTCCTTAAAAGTGGAGGTGTCCATGCGGTCGGTGCATGGTACACGTGTGCGAGTTGGGAGGGGGTAGAGATGAAGTTATTGCTCAAGTTAATTTAGCATGAGATCATTGCTATGTTAATTAAGGGTGAAGTCATTGCATATGCATAAGGTTCAGTAAACTATAAGTTACATCTAAACGAGACGCAAGTTGGGAGTTGTTGGGTGATAGTCGCTTGATGCAAACCAGGGTAGAAATGCCCTGAGCTCAGGGGATTTTATCACGTAACTCGGACGGGGATTCAACATGATCTGCAAAGGAATAACTGTTCTGATGGAATTATGGACCAAAGTACTGGTTTTTCTGCAGTGTTGGAGGATTACAGAACTGTGATCTGGAAATAATGCTGTCTGAAGGAACATTACTGAACTCTATTTTCCATGTGAGGAACAACACCTGAATGGATTACAAAGTTTTACTGGTCCAATCAACAAAAATGGATATATGCAGAACTAAATCTGGTCGGACCCCCGTCCACTTCCCCCTGGGAAGGTCTCAAACACTTGTCGGGTTTCAGGTAAGCAGCCGACTACGGCCATAGCCGGCTGCTCTCCCTCCAAACTACATATATTAGGTGATTTTTACTCTTCTTTTAGGAAAGCATGATACCAGTTAGGAGTTAGGATGAGTGATTTGAATATTATCTAATGTTTGATTATTTGTCTGATGATTTATTAGCTATGCTTTTGCCCTGCTAAATATATATTTCAATAAAGCATTATTCTGCTATTAAAGACAACAAATTGCAAGTGCTATTTTATTTTTTTCTTTATTTCTATTTTTATTTTATCCCTGAATGATAATTATACGTTAAGCTCTGGATGTAAAAAGTCAGATTATTGCGTGCATAACAGTAGTAGAGGTTTTGAAAGGTTACCTAATTATAGGGGCCAGATTGGCCCAGTATAAACATATCCTAGAGGTTGTCTATATGTCCATAACCTCTGAATTAAACCTAGCAACTTACCAAGTGCAAGATCCATGAGAGGAAAAGCTGCCATTAACAGGCGTGACTGGTGATTAGTTTAACTATACCGAAGTGGCTACTCAGTTAAATTAATTATCAGAGGAAGCAGGGATAGGCGTCTGGATGTAGGCAGTGAGAAAGCTAGGCGAATTTTCCTCATATTACCAGCTTAACAGTTCTGCAGCATCCCTCTGAGTAAGATCTCAGGGGGCGGTGGAACCGGACCCGTAAGACGAAGAGCTGGTCCGGCGATTCCCTGACAGCTGAATAAGTTAATTAGGGGGTCTCTGGCCCTGAGGATCAATAGTAGGCATTCATGGACAGACAGGAACGACCGGGCAGCACGGCCAGCAGAAACTGCAGACACAAGAGAGCACAGGTCAGGTAAAGCATGAGAGCTCCAGCAGACCTGTGTGTGAGCCAAAACACTAACAGCTGAAGCGACTATCTGGCAGGGTGTGGAGTGTGGAGCCGGTTTCTATTGTGGAGGATGAGGGACAGGTGTGCTGCCCGGAGTTCTGCTGATGAGGCTGACTGAAGATTGCAGAAAGCTGCTGGAGAGAGTGAGGGCAGGAGAACAGAGAGAGAGAAAGAACTAAGGAGTGTAGAAGAGGAAGAATAAGGGAGGAGGAATTCAGAATTCAGTTTCATGTCAAATACAGAGATCAGCTGAACCACTGATGTGTCCAAATGTTCTGCTGTCAAATGCATGAAGGAAATATAAAATGTTTGCTTTCATGTTAATATGTTTTGTCATTTATGTGTCTTTACAGACTTTCTGACTGTAGACTCTCAGAGAGTCACTGTGAAATCGTGGCCTCCGCTCTGAAGTCCAACCCCTCCCATCTGATAGAACTGGACCTGAGTAGAAACAAAATCCAGGATTCAGGAGTGAAGCATCTTTCTGCTGGACTGCAGAGTCCAAACTGTAAACTGGAAGCTCTCAGGTCTGTTCACTGTTTTCAATATATTCAGTTCAAATCCTGGTTTGTGGTTCATAAATTTTCAGTGGAAGATTTGAATGAGACAAATCTATGAAGCTGATTTCCACAAAAGAAGAAGGTGATGGAAAAAATGAAAGAATGAAGAGATTTGATGTTGATCCTGTAATGAGAGAGTGGACTGAGGTCAGCAGATGTTACTGATGTGTGGACATGAATAGGTGGATGAATGTTGTGCTGACATGTGGATGATGTGTGTAGAAGGCTGACATGATGATGATCCACAATAAGAGAAGGACAAAGTCACTCTGCTGCTTTTAGAGAAAAGCTGATTGATGAGGACAAAGTAATGTTGAGCTGCACATTCAGAACCTGAACACATCTGATGGATCATCAATGATTTTATCTACATCTTTTATTCAGATTGGAGTTCTGCAAGTTGTCAGAGATCAGCTGTGATTCTCTGGTCTCAGCTCTGAAGTCCAACCCCTCCCATCTGGAACATCTGGACCTGAGCTACAACAAGCTGCAGGATTCAGGAGTGAAACATCTGAGTGGTTTTCTGAAGAGTTCAGACTGCATCCTGAAGACTCTGGAGTCAGTTCACTGTCTGTCTGTTCCTGTTGTAGATCTGATGTGTTTAATGTCAACTGAAGCTCATTTATGTTCAACAGAACTTCCATCCATGAAGCTGTAAATCTGCTGTGGTTCATATTTTCTGTTTTCTTTAGTGTGTTGTGATAAGAGACGAGTGTTTGTAGCAGAAAGTGTAGAAAATGTTCAGTGTTAGTCGTTAAAGTAAATCATGATGAAACTCTGAATGATTTTTTCGTAGTTTCTCTGATGTTCGTGAAGTGCAGGCGGAGAAGAATCATCCGTTGACACTGACTTGCATAATAATAAGTTTATTATAAGGAAGAACAGCATCAGTCAGACAGAGAGACTGTTTGGGAGGATCTGGCAAAATGAATCTCCCCGAATAGCAACCGGAGGTCACTTTTTTATGTTTTAAACAAGTGGAACCATGCCACAACATGTGATTTGTATCAGAAGACCAAAAAACAAGAGCTTCATTGATAAACCCTGTTGCGGAATGCACAGGATAATTTCCTAGACACAGGAACTCCTATCGAACACACCATTGAGTTCTTTCAGCAAGAAGATACTCTCCATTCTAACATACAGTACATGTCTCAGGTTAATGAACAGCGCATGTCTCAGGAGAGATAATACAATTTCAAGAAGAAACTTTGTCTCCTCAAATCACATCTTTTATTCTTTATTCAGATTGTGGAACTGCAAGTTGTCAGAGATCAGCTGTGATTCTCTGGTCTCAGCTCTGAAGTCCAACCCCTCCCATCTGGAACATCTGGACCTGAGTGACAACTACCTGCAGGATTCAGGAGTGAAACATCTGTGTGGTTTTCTGGAGAGTCCAGACTGCATCCTGAAGTATCTGGGGTCAGACATCATGTTTTATTTGTGTGCTTTGATGAATCTGATGTGAAGTTGTGGTGACACTAAACTGCAGCCATCAGGCTGATATTCTCTATCTTCTACTCTTCAGTTCCAATTGACAGCAGCAACTCACAAGTGTGTTTTTATTGATGGAGCTGTCAGTTATTTCAGTAGTTTAGTTCATCAAATTTTAAAAACTGAAGAATGTTGATCCCAGTTTGTCAGAGCTGAAGGTGACGTCTTCAAATGTCTGGTTTTGTTCCCGTTACAGTTACATTTTAAAACCACAAATATTCAGTTTAATGTGGTAGAAAACATAAAATGTTGACAGTGAACAAAGTAGAACTAGTTTGATGTTTTACTGGACAAAGAAACTGAAACCATGAAGGAAATATTTCTGATGTTTTGTTCATGGACTCATCCAACAGTGGACTGATAGTTTCAGCTGTAATTGAAGCTGTTTTTCATCCTGAGAGACAGAAACTAATATTCAATATCTGCTGGTAGAACTCTTGGATGAAGCTGTGTGATGTTTTAGAAAGTGAAATGTTCAAATCCAAGAGACCTCCATTGACAGAAAAATTGTGACAGTTGATGAACAGTTGAAGTCATTTATCAGGAACAATGGAACATTTTCTGCTGATTTTCTTTTTTCCATGAAAGAAAGGGGCAGCATGGCTCAGTGGGTAAAGTGGCCGTCTTGTAAGCGGAGGGTTGTTGGTTTGATCCTGGCCTAGAGAGCTCATGTTGAAGTGTTCCTGAGCAGAACACTGAACCCCTAACTGCTCCTGATGGGTTGTGGTTAGCACCTTCAATGGCAGCTTCCACCATCAGTGTGTGAATGTGATGTATAATGTAAAGTGCTTTGAGTATCGTTTCAGGTAAAGTGCTTTATAAATTCAGACCATTTACCATTTTCTCTGGTTTGAGTCATTCGAAGTGAAGATGTTTGTGTTTGAGAAAACAGTTTGAAGACGTCACCTGGTCCTCTACAAACTGTGATGGACACTTTCCACTATCAATGACAGATGGATCAATAATGACATCATGTGAATGTAGAGTCCTGATTGAAACGTCTCCATGGTTCCAGAACATGAAGATATTTTAGAGCCTGGAGCCTCATTTTGTCCACGTTTCCTTCTTGTGTGTTTGTGTGACTCTGAGCAGAAAGTGAAATAAATGTCAGAGTGTTTTTTCCTTGTGTTTGTTGCTCAGCATGAGTTTGTGTGGATGGAGCCACTGGTGGAGCTGCAGAGTTTCAGAGCTGAAGTCACTCCGTCTTTATTGAAGCAGCAGCATGTTGTCATTAAAATTAATGAGAGCTCTTCTTCACTGCTTCTGTTGGACTGTTTGAAGCTGCATCCTGTTGGCTTCAGCTGTTTGGAGTTTCCATTTTGTAAACTTGGACATTCTGAAGCTTCTCCATCTCTTAACTCATGATGAAACTCTGAATGATTTAAAGCAGGAACTTTGTCTCCTCAACTCACATCTTTTATTCTTTATTCAGATTGAGGAGCTGCAGTTTGTCAGAGATCAGCTGTGATTCTCTGGTCTCAGCTCTGAAATCCAACCCCTCCCATCTGGAACATCTGGACCTGAGCAGGAACAACCTGCAGGATTCAGGAGTGAAACATCTGAGTGGTTTTCTGGAGAGTCCAGACTGCATCCTGAAGACTCTGGGGTCAGACATCATGTTTTATTTGTGTGCTGAGATGAATGTGATGTAAACAAGGGCGTCAGTTTGTTTTTAAAAGTGGGGGGGACGGAGACCACAGCACTTTGAGAAAATGTCGAAGAACGGCGGCAAAATGCTACAAGCTGGGTTCGAACCCACAACCACCGCACCAAAAGTGAAGGCTCATCCTATTGCGCCATCAACACATACAGGTTGAGGGGTCTGTGGGCCGCTATAGTACTAATTCTCCCGGGTCGAAATTTTGCCCCTGCACGCCTCTGGTCGGAGCTTCCACTTGGCACAGGTGCAAATTTTGCATCTGCACGTTTTTTTTAACCTCACGGAGGTGTGCTGCATGTCTGTGCAACTCTCGGCCGAGTGCGGATGGTGCATTCAGGAGCGTCGGAATTTTCTCTACTGCTGAAAATAGCTGGGTTTACAACGGCTTACATGTGAAGAATTTGAATGTGTTGGAGACAAAATGACCCCTGACAAAAAGTGGGGGGACACGTCCCCACCGTCCCCCCCTAAACTGACGCCTATGGATGTAAAGTTGTGGTGACTCTAAACTGCAGCCATCAGGCTGATATTCTCTATCTTCTACTCTTCAATTAAAACTGTCAGCAGCACCTCATATTTTTTTTATTATTATTGATGGAGCTGTCAGTTATTTCAGTAGTTTAGTTCATCAAATGTTAAAAACTGAAAAATGTTGATCCCAGTTTGTCAGAGTTGAAGGTGACGTCTTCAAATGTCTGGTTTTGTTCCAGCAACATTTTAAAACCACAAATATTCAGTTTAATGTGAGAGAAAACATAAAGTGTTGACAGTGAACAAAGTAGAACCAGTTTGATGTTCTACTGGATAAATGACTGAAACCATGAAGGAAATGTTTCTGATGTTTTGTTCATGGACTCATCCAACAGTGGACTGATAGTTTCAGCTGTAATTGAAGCAGTTTTTCATCCTGAGAGACAGAAACTAATATCCAACATCTGCTGGTTGAACTCTTGGATGAAGCCATGTGATGTTTTAGAAAGTGAAATGTTCAAATTAGGGATGTCCGATAATATCGGCCCACCGATATGATCAGTCCCATGTTGGGGTAAAAATGCATTCTCGGGCAATATCATTAATGTTTTTTTGCCTGTCATGAAAACTGATAAAATAATGCCTGGATTTCGCCGACATTTACCGGCGTGCAAATGATCACATCATCAAACTCTGTCCTGAAGCGTGTAAACAACCATGACGGATTTCTGGTGTTTGACTGGAAAAAAAAAAGATAGGACTCATTGCCAGTTGAGTTCGTCTACCAATGGAATGAGGGGAATGCAGCTTTTGCTCTCAACCAAACTAAAATCAATAGCCAATGGAAGTAGAGTCTTGGAGTTTCCATTTTCTAAACTTGGACATTCTGAAGCTTCTTCATCTCTGAACTCATGATGAAACTCTGAATGATTTCAAGCAGGAACTTTGTCTCCTCAACTCACATCTTTTATTCTTTATTCAGATTGTGGAGATGCAGGTTGTCAGAGATCAGCTGTGATTCTCTGGTCTCAGCTCTGAAGTCCAACCCCTCCCATCTGGAAGATCTGGACCTGAGCGAGAACAACCTGCAGGATTCAGGAGTGAAACATCTGAGTGGTTTTCTGGAGAGTCCAGACTGCATCCTGAAGGATCTGGGGTCAGTTTACTGTCTGTCTGTTACTGTTGTAGATCTGATGTGTTTAATGACAACTGAAGCTCATTCATGTTCAACAGAACTTCCTTCCATGAAGCTGTAAATCTGCTGTGCTTCATATTTTCTGTTTTCTTCAATGTGTTGAGACAAGAGACAAGTGTTTGTAACAGAAAGTGTAGAAAATGTTCAGTGTTAGTTGTTAAAGTAAATGAATGTTTGTAATTTGTGCTGAAGAGTCACATCTGGATCCAGAAGATCTTCTGAACTCAGATCAGTTTAAAATGACAAAGTTTAGTGAGTGAAGTATAAATATTTCTTTGGTTTGTGTTGAGTTTTATTTGACTGATCCTGATCCTGTTGATGATGCAGCATGTTACTGATGTGTGGACATGAATAGGTGGATGAATGTTGTGCTGACATGTGGATGATGTGTGTAGAAGGCTGACATGATGATTATCCACAATAAGAGAAGGACAAAGTCACTCTGCTGGTTTTAGAGAAAAGCTGATTGATGAGGACAAAGTAATGTTGATCTGCACATTCAGAACCTGAACACATCTGATGGATCATCAATGATTTTATACACATCTTTTATTCTTTATTCAGATTGGAGCTCTGCAGTTTGTC
The DNA here is from genome assembly GCF_021347895.1 of Acanthochromis polyacanthus. Classification (NCBI taxonomy): domain Eukaryota; kingdom Metazoa; phylum Chordata; class Actinopteri; family Pomacentridae; genus Acanthochromis; species Acanthochromis polyacanthus. The sequence goes on along the minus strand of NC_067134.1, from coordinate 11,450,728 downwards.
AGAGATCAGCTGTGATTCTCTGGTCTCAGCTCTGAAGTCCAACCCCTCCCATCTGGAACATCTGGACCTGAGTGGAAACGACCTGCAGCGTTCATCAGTGAAACATCTGTTAGATCTTGTGAAGAGTCCAGACTGCATCCTGAAGACTCTGAGGTCAGTAGAAGGTTCCATCAGTCTGTCCTGCTTCCAGCAGTTTTCTACTAAACACAGTCGGTATCAAAGCAAAGATCCAGTGTCTCCTGTAAACCTGCAGCTTCTCAGTGAAGCTGTGAGAGCAGAATGGAGACAGAAACACAGAGACAGCAGTCAGCCAATCAGAGGAGCCACAAGCTTGTTGTCATGGTGTGTTTGAGTGGATGTGAAGCCGACTGTTGTTGTTGTGTTGATGTGTTGAGGAAATAAAGCTGATTCCAGCTGTCAGCCTTCCAGATGTGCAGAGACAGTGGTCCTCCTTCATCAAAGTGTCCATCAGATCTGATCTCACTGTTTGTCTCATTTCAACAGTGATCAGCTGATCAGTCTGATGTTTGTCACAGCTCTGAGATCAGTGAGACTGAAGCCTGCAAACCAGCAGCTCTTATTTCACAGCAGCATCATCACATGTAGGAACCATGAGGTGTTTCTACAGAGCAGAAGCTCTGCTCAGGTCCAGCAGTCACATCTGGATCAGTGTCCTTTCCAGTTCCTTAATACCAAGTATGCAAGTCTGTACTTGATGAGAACTTATCTTGGTTCATGTTCAAACATGAGCGTACTTGATGACGTCACCACCTCGTCTCATCTGAACGATTATCTTTACCGTGAAAAACAACAAAATGGAATCAGATATAAAAACACAGCCCTATATGTTCATGTTTTAATACAACAGTTTATACAACAGTTAATGGATGCATGCATTCAGGTTTGTCAGATTGTTATAAATCTTCAATTCATCTTTAGAGGCGTTGATTTATTGACAACTGAACTGAACCGTCTTATTCTCAGTTCTATCAATGGATCACAAAAACTTTTCTGAAACTGATCACTGAAACATATTAAACCTTCACCAGGACTCCTCATGATGTAGAACTGTTTTATAGGAGCACATGTTTTATCTGAATACACCTCATAAACAGGGATGGATGGTTTACAGTTTATTATTAACACTAAAATACATGAATCTACATCCAGAGCTGATGTTTGTCCTCCAACATCCAGAAGTTTATAGTCTGACAGATACACAAACATCACTACACTTTAATGTGATCACCAGGACTTCTGGATGCTGAACATCATCACTGATTAATGAGAGAAGATTTCATGTCAGCTGCTTTATTCAGAACCTGAACACAGGTGAGCTCCTACAGGTGAGCTCCTACAGGTGAACTCCTACAGGTGAGCTCCTACAGGTGAGCTCTTCTTCTGCCTGTCAGGTAATACAACAGAAACATTTTCAAACATCAGCAGCATCTGATCAAACAGGTCTGATTAAAAGAAGATTAAATTGTGGCTTTCATGATTCAGTTTATTTTTTGAACACAGTTGAAAATATTTAAGTGCAAAATGCTGAAATACATTGAATCATTTTCTATCCTTCAGTTCCATGAACAGCATCCTGCTGGTCCAGATGCTGAAGATGGAGCTGCTGATGTTCTGTCTGTGGAGTCTCCCAGCAGTCAGTGAGGATCTGGGTTTCTTCAGATGTCTTCTAATAAAATACAGCTGAAATATTATTTTAATGCACAGTAACAGTCATAAGAGTAGAACAAAGTTGTACTACAGGTAATGAAGACAGACAAGAATTCAGAAGAACAACGTCAGTGATGGTGTCCAACATTAAATAACAATAGAAAGTTATGAATTTTAACTTTCATCCATTCATCCATCCTCTATACCCCGCTTTATCCTCACTAGGGTCGCGAGGGGTGCTGGAGTCTATCCCAGCTGACTCAGGCGAAGGCAGGGGACACCCTGGACAGGTCACCAGTGTGTCACAGGGCTACATATACAGACAAACAATCACACTCACATTCACACCTTCAGGCAATTTAGAGTAACCAATTAACCTCAGCATATTTTTGGACTGTGGGAGGAAGCCGGAGTACCCAGAGAAAACCCACGCATGCTCAGGGAGAACATGCAAACTCCATGCAGAAAGATCCCAGGCCCAGACCGGGATTTGAACCAGGGATGTTCTTGCTACAAGGCGAAAGTACTAACCAGTACATCACTGTGCACCCAAACATTAACTTTGACCTCATTCAAACCAGTTTTCCTGTGAGCAATATAAAACTACATTGAGACCAAAATGTGATTGTTAGAGACCCGTAAAACTACTAAAATCCTGTTTAACCGCTATAGAAGCGTCAGAGCAGCAGATTGTAAAGTCTGGTCCAGATAAGGAGCTCTACAGTGAGGCTGACAGATGTTGTGACAGCTGGTCTTGGGTTCCACCTACAGCTTCCTCAAGGACACACCTTCACACTCTCTCTCTCCCATTCATATCCACGTACTAATAAAAAGAAAAAACGGGTGAAAATCAACATAAATTTCAGTTTGGATCCTACAGGAACAGTACTTGGTCTCTGACTGATGACGTTTCACAAGTACACGAGAACTCAAGTATGGACAAGTACACATACTGAGAAATGGAGGTTGTGTCTGATTCCATCCAGATGTGCTGACTGACAGCCTCCATGTTGGTTTGTCAGCTGAAACTTGAGGACCAGATGAGATGTTGCTGCTCTTTATCCTGATGAGCTGCTGATCAAACTCATTGATCTCCTCTCTTCTTTCTTCTTCTCTCTGCAGCTGGAAGTGATGCTGATCAGGACGGTGTTTGTGGTGAGAGGATGAAGTGTGTCCTGATGATCCAGAGGTTGAAGCCGCAGCAGCTGGTGTGTAGAGACTCTGACTGGACCATGTTACTGGGAGGTGGACTGGGAACCAGTGTAAAGTGTGTTGTTATCACTGTGTAGTTTAGTGTTGCAGCTCCACACTGAATGATGGAGAACTGCAGTTAATGTTGACATGAAACGTTGGAGGTTGATGTCAGGTTGCAGAGTGTGCAGTAAGTTTCAGGATGTTTGTGTCAGTGCAGGATTATATTTCAGTTGACTTTCTATTTCCAGCTGCAGTCAAAGTTGTTGAGCTTCTCTACCTGCAACACATTGAGCTGATGAGAACAAAGTGTCCTGGAAACATGTCAGCTGAAGCCTTGGAGCCCAGAGAGAGTTTACTGAAGCACATTTTAGTGGGTTTTGATCACATCATGAGGAGACAAACAGCTCTGAAGATGAATCCAGTTTAGTCCTCAAAGGTCCAGAAGCAGCTTGTTGAGCTCAGAGTTCATATTTAATGTCAACATCCTTTGACCTTTCTGAGCTCCAGTAAATGTTTCTTCTCGTTTCTCTCTTCTTCACCTTCACTCGGTTCCTCATGTTCAGAAGCTTCCAGATCACTGATATTCTTTGTTTTCTGAGCTGCTGCTTTCTTTAAATCCCTCCAAAGATTTTAACTGGGATTAAATCCAGGACTGAGACGCTTCTCCAGGACTTTCCAGGAAGGATTTCTGAAGCAGGCTTTGGTGGACGTTTGCTTTGGATGCTGGTCCTGCTGAAAGTCCAGTGAGCTTCAGTTTCCTCACATTGTTCTTATAACTGTCCTGGTGTTTGAGAGAATCCATGCTGCTGCTCACACGCTCCAGTTTAGCAGCTTCAGAGCCACCAACAGGACTGTTGATGCTGTTCTTCTGGTCCTTCTGCCTCCAGACGTTCTGCCCAAACAGTCCACTTCAGTCTCATCAGTCCATCAGACTGCCAGAACTCTGCTTTGTTCCACACATGAAGATCTTGTTGTTCAGTGTTGTCAGACTTTAGTTGTTGCCTTCATCAGGTCCTGCAGCTCTTTACCAATAAAACAGGTTTTCTACCAGCTGCTGCTGTCAAACATCTGCTTCCTCTTAGAGAGATTTTGTCCAGTTTGATTTATTGACTCAGTTCATCCACGTGAGATTTCTCCTGGTCCATTCTTCAAATGAGCCAGAAAATCTTCAAGTCTTCATCAACACTCAGTCTCCTGGTGAACTCCAAGTATTTTCTATCCTCAGACTTAATAAAGAACAAAACACCAAAGTCACACTCCAAGTCAGTCAGAGTCAGATGAAGTCTGAGATTTACTGTCATTTCAGCTCCATGCAGCAAACAGAGGCTGGTTCATGAACACTGTCAATAGTCATGGATATGGGATCCCCTGGTCAGCAATAAGGATGGGGTTATGAAGGAATGGTAGCAAAATGAGGGAGCATTGTATGATATTATAACCTGTGATTTACAATGCTATATGCTATAAGCTAATGAATGTGTGAACTAACCAAATGCTTACTTTTTATATTCTTTAATTTTGAAACAGTGTAAAAATCAGAAGAGTGCCTGATTCAGAAGAATGATGGGTTGATTATTTTTTGGGAAAATGTCTTTTTTATACATTTTTAATAAGTTGGTTGTTTCTTTAAATAAGTCCTTTTTATATTCTTTGATGTTGAACAATGAATACTGGTCTGATATGATTCAGGAGGAGAGGAGTGATCGATTGTGTTTTTCAAATTCATATTCTTGAACCTTTGTTTTAGAAGTGACCACTAGAGGGCAGCACCTCACTGGGAGCAGTGAGGGCCTTGGTTACCAGAGGGGTCAGTAGGTTAAGCAGGGCCGGCCCTAGGACTTTGGTGGCCCCAAGCAAGATTTTTTTTGTGGCCCCAAAACATGCACAGGACAACTACCAAATCACGTGCACAGCTTGTAATTGGGTTAAAACACACATGCACATGATTAACAGCAAACATTTATTTTTTTCAAAATGTATCTTTAAAACGATAGAGACAATTACCAATAAGTGTTCAAAATCATAGAAAAAAAATGAGTTAACACATTTAAACCGTAAAAGCGAATCACACACTTATTGTGGTGTGGCCCCCTCTAGTGGATGTGGCTTATAAACAACGGCATAGAGTGTTTATGCCAGCGGCCGGCCCTGAGGTTAAGGTTTACTATTACTATACAAATGAGAATGCTTTCAAGGTTTTGATTACCATGAAATGTAGATGTTTACAGAAGAGTTTGATCACCCTGGGAAGATAAGGGATTACTAAACTAGTAAGTAATCTGGAGAGAGTTGTGATGTATAAAATGCACCTGTTGGAAGGAATTTGTGGGAGTTGTTGCGGGGTAGTCACTTGATGCAACCCAAACATCAGTTCTGAGCAGAAGGGGGGATTACCACGTAACTTTGGACGGGTGGATTAACTTGATCTGCAAAGAATAACTGTTCTGGTGGAATTATGGATGAAAGGAACTGCTCTTTCTGATGGTTGGAGGATTACAGAACTGGGATTTGGATATAACACTGACTGATGGAACATTACTGGAATTTATTATTTCCAAAGGAATAACACCAGAGTGGATTACAACAAAGTTTATTGGCCCAAACAACAAAATTGGATCCATGCAGATCTGAATCTGGACTGAACTCTCTCTCCAGCTTCCCCCTGGGCTCCTGTCGGGTCTCAGGTGAGCGGCCGGGTGTGGCCACACCGTCTGCTCTCTCCCTCCAAATTACATAGTTTGAGTGATTATTACTCTTCTTTTATGAAAGCGTAGTACCAGTTAGGAATCATGATGAGTGATTTGAATATTATCTAATATTTGATTATTTGTCTGATGATTTATTGGCTTATGCTTATGCCCTGCTGAGATATATTTTAATAAAGCCTTATTCTGCAATTAAAGACAACAACTTGGAAGTGCTATTTTTATCCCTAAATAAATACTTATACATCTAGCTCTGAATGTAAAAAGTAAAAAGTTATTGTGTGCATAACAACAGTGGAGGTTCTGAAAGGTTACCTAGTCAGAGGGGCCATGGGCCTGTTTCACGAAGCAGGTTCAAGAAACTCTGAGTTTCTTCCGCAACTCTGAGTTGATCTACTCTGAGACAGAAAACTCTGAGTTTTCGGTTTCACAACGGCTGATTTGAGTTGGGTTAATTAACTCGGAGTAATTTGACCCAGAGTTAAGAGCGTGCACCGCAAGTCTGAAAAGACAGCATCAATGGAACCCCGATTCGACGAGTCACCATGGAAACGGGGAAGCGAAAGGCTGTGTTTTTGCAATGGAAGTTTTTAACGCGCTCATATGGCGAGTTTGAACACGTTTTTAGAAAGAAGTGCAACACCGCTGCAGCTGCAAAAGAGAGGGAGACGGCGTGGAGAACACTGCTGCCCGGATCAATGCGTAAGTTTAAATGTAGTCCTTTGTAATCGTAATAATATTACAGGGAATAACTGTCTGAATGGTAGCCTAGTAAGTTATTTCATTTAGGTGAAATCCCGACGGGGCAGCAGCTTAAGATGAAATATAAAAACACTGTTCAAACAGGTCAGACCTCGGCATTATCTCATGGAGGTACTTCATGTTGATCATGTTTTACATTGTAAAGTAGCCTAAATATTAAGTGGCTGTTTGACTGTGCAGTTGTTTTATCCACACATAGCCTAAATGTCTGCATCCATATCATGTCCTGTTAAATAATTAAGCCTATTTAAACTAACATAGATTTCTGCTCAGCCAACAGAAAGAAAGCAGATGCCTGTAAAACGGTGGTATAAAAGGTCATGGATGTATATGTATATATATATATATATATATATATATACACACAAAAAACAGATTAGGAGGGCAGATCTGGAAATGGAAATACTGGAGCACAAGTTAGAGGTGGTGATGGTCACAGGTAAATTATGTTAACTACTGGAACATGAACTGAACTATCTCTTTTATTTGTAGGAAATAAAGAAGACCAAATGAAATGTGTATCATGTCTTTATTTGCTGTGGTGGTGATGATGGTGACTTAAACTCTAAAGTGATTATTGCATACGGTGTCTCTGACTGCTCTGCTGTCCTGGATAGCTGCAGGTGGATGGGCTCATCATCTGGGTCTTCAGTTTGTAGGGCAGGGTGTTGCTCTCCTCTAATAGTGGTAATATTATGAAGAACAACACATGCCACAGTAATATCACAGGCCCTCTCAGGGGTCACCCTGAGGAGACGTAGGCTCTGGAAACGGGCTTTCAGCAGGCCTATGGTCATCTCCACCCGGGCTCTGGTCCTGCAGTGAGTCCGGTAGAAGTTCTGTTGGGGGTCTGGTTCAGGGTCAGGGTATGAGGTCATCAGCCTGGGTTGGCATGGTAACCCCTGTCACCCAGCAGAAGGCCATCAAACTCTCCTGTAATGTATAGTGGATACATCAGAGTATATTAAAGGAGGGAGACAAGAGAATTCTATTGTGAAAATCTTTAGGCTGCTGACCACGCTGCAGTCTGTTGCTCAGGGGCCTGTTTCACGAAGCAGGTTCAAGAAACACTGAGTTTCTTCCGCAACTCTGAGTCGATCTACTCTGAGTTTTCGGTTTCACAACGGCTGATATGAGTTGTGTTAATTAACTTGGAGTAGGTTGACCTGGCTGTTTACAAAGCACCTTCTTAACCAGTTGATCTATCTAGACACCTTGCTCCAATTTATTGGACGACATACTAACCTATGATGTTTTTGTCAAAACATACTAAAAAATTCAAAGTGATCCAGAATCCAGGATCCTTTCCGGATTGCCACCAAAATTAAATCAGCTCTTCCTCTTACCATAGTCTACATCCCCCCAAAATTTCATGTGAATCTGCCCAGGCGTTTTTGAGTTATCTTGCTAACAGACAGACAGACAGACAGACAAACACCGGGTGTCACATAACCTCCTTGGCTGAGGTAAAAATCCAGTTTATTTTACCTGGATGTAGAATCAGATGTTGTTGCTCGGTGGAGCCAGCGGGTGGTGTTCTGCCTCCACAGATGTCACTATAATTATTATCAAACTGGGGCTGATCCACATCTTTCACCATTTTCTGACATTTTAGAGACAAACAGCTGAAAATAATCCACTATGAACCTTGCTGTTAGCAGTTAATAGTCGTCTTCACTGCACCTAACAGTCCTTTGTGCTACTTTTCTATTTAACCAGCTGGCAAAATGACAAATAAAAAGGTTGAGTTTCAACTGAACCAAAGGTCAAAGCTGCAGAATCACTTTTTCTCAACAGAAATCATAAAAGGAGTTCATGTGTTTGAACTCTGCTCATTACTGACGACCATTTAAACCTTGGTTTGAATGATTTGTTCATTAAAAAAAACAGTCTAAATTCTGCGATTGCGGTTTCTTAAATGTGAGTATTTTCTGATTTCTTTTCGCCTCTGTGAACGTCTTTTCCTCACTAACTTGTGTCTTGAAAGTTGACCCAGAATGCACTTTTTTTTAAAAAGTTTTCTCCTACCACATATTCCCACAGAGTATGTCACCTCTGTGCTTCACTGTCAGGACGATGCATCCACTGAGATAGTCCTGAACAGAAAAGACACAAAAACAGACACAAAAGCAACCTATTCAAAAATGATGGCAAAAGTCCATTAAAAAGAATAAAGAATATATAAAAAATAAAGACACTGATGAAGTAGTGGAGGAATCTGAGAGAGAGGATGAGGAAGCGAAGAACTCAGAGTCAGGATTTTTAGCCACAGCCCTTTATTCTTCTCCATCACACACAAGATGAAGGAAGTTCTCATTTCATCACTACAACAGGACTTAAACACTCAAATTATTTCATTTCATTTCATTTTATTAATTTCAGGCTCACGACCATTTTTGGTTTGGAGCACAAACATTTACACAACAAAACAAAACAAAACATGGCAAAGTATATTACTTTAACAGAGGTAGGACATTTTTCAAAAAGGCACCGAGCCTACAGATAATATTTGTATTTTCGTTCTCCATTAAATATATAAATTTAACCATAGAAGGATGCCTTACATAAAAATTAGGTAGGTATTGTGTCCTGTAACGCACGACATCAGGGTTCACACATTCAAACAATAAATTAAATTCATCTCCGAAGTTTCTTTCATCACAAAGGTTACACAAACGAAATTTTTTATCTATTCCTTTATAACGACCAACAATTTTTTGAAGTCTGTTATTACCGATTCTTAATTTGCAAATGGCTTGCCTATAGTGTCCGTTCTCACACAGTAAATATTTCTCCAACTTAAACACTGTTTTGAAAGACACATACACATCACAGGAAGACATAGCTTGACATTCACTGAACCACTTTTGTATGAACTGATCTTTCAAAGTTCGCTCAACAGCGAGTTTAAGCCAGTTGACATTGGTGATTTCCTGAGATCTCCAAACATAACAAAGTCCACAGTCATCTAGAATCTGTTTCACTTGCAGAAGCCATGGAGACAGGTATTCCCCTTTACAATACATATCAAACAAAAGATTGTACATCTTTTCACTTAATTTAGTGTCCTCACTCTTTACTATCCCTCCCCAGAATCCAATCATTCTTTTCTTAATCACTATTGACAATGGGTAACGTCCAAGCTCACCATACACCATGTTACTGCAAGTGCTCATTTTACTTTTTAAAATATATTTTAGAAATCTGAGATACAATTTTTCTAATAGATCTACTTTTTCAAATCCCCAAACCTCACAGGCATAGAGCATGACAGGGGAAACATGTTTATCAAAAAGTTTCAATGCAACATTAACTGCTAAATCATACTTCCTGCACTTAGCGATTACAGCAAACATTGCTCTTGTCGACTGTACATGGAGTTCCTTTAATCCGTTCTTTAATGAGCCATTACAACTAAACAAAAGACCAAGGTATTTGAAACTTGGAACAATTTCTAATTCCTGCCCATTACATAAAAAATGTAATTTTGTAGTATTAACCTTTCTATGCCCGAACACAGTTACTTTTGTTTTATCACTGTTAAGTTCTAATTTCCATTTCTTGCAATATTCACATATGTGGTTCAGTGCCTTTTGCAATCCCACTTTAGTTGTAGACATGATGATAGTATCATCTGCGTACAACAAAAGAATAAGTTTCATGTATAGATCGAGCCCGATCTCACGAGGATTCGTGAAGCTGTCACGTAAGTTTTAGTTTCGGTTTCGTGCGCACCAACACGATTTCGTCATGTTTTTCGTGCCGCTCACCACGAAATTCGCACCAATGTATTTTAAACGGCGGACTTTTCGTGCCACTCAGAACGTATTTCAAAAGAATGTGTATATTATATTTTTAATGTAAAACCGTGGCGAATCCAACGCTATATTTTGCATGACATCGTCCCTAAACATAACCCTAACCATAACCCTAACCATAACCTAACCATAAGCCGGTGGTACACTTACCAATTTGCATAGGAATTTCAAGAATGTCCGGCGGCCGGCGGCCGCAAACGCGATTACACAAACAGTATACGCCGATGGACAGCTTAGATCGTCATGAATCCGCCGGTATAAACCACTTTCAGATGTGATTACCACAGCGAAAAACATTTCGTGGTGAGCGGCACGAAAAACATGACGAAATCGTGTTGGTGCGCACGAAACCGAAACTAAAACTTACGTGACAGTTTCACGAATCCCCGTGAGACCGGGTTGATAGATCTGTTAAGGATCCACCAATGTCAACAGGCTGACATCCATTTTCTAACAAGAATTCCTCCAAATCATTCACAAATAGGGCAAATAACAGAGGAGACAAATTTTCTCCCTGTCTAACTCCTCTTAGGCTAACAAATGTCTGAGACTTCACCCCGTGTAAATAAACACATGATTTTATATTGCAGTACATACTTTTAACAACTGCCAAAAACTTACCCTTTATGCCCATTTTTAACAACTTATACCACAAGGCTTGTCGCCACACCATGTCAAATGCTTTTCTATAGTCTATAAAAGCACAGAACAACTTCTTCTTCTTGAATTGGTAAAGATCTATTATTTGTTTCAATAGAAAAATATGATCATTGGTAGAATAGCCCTTCCTAAAACCAGCTTGATTTGCACAAATGGTAGCATTCTCCTCACAAAATGTACATAAACGTACATTTAAAATATTAGTAAATAATTTTCACAGACAACTTAGAAGGGTAATACCTCGATAATTATTACAATCTTTTGGGTTGCCCTTTTTCTTGTATATAGGCACTATAAGGCCAAGAGCCCATTCTTCAGGAATTATCCCACTATCCAAAATCTTATTAAACAGATTTACATACACTGGGACAAAAACCTCAGAAGAATATTTGATATATTCATTAAAGCCCTCATCAACTCCAGCTGCCTTACCAATTTTCAACTTTTGGACAGGATCAAGTCTGGCTGCACAAAAAGCTGATTTTCACTGGACAATAATGTGTGAAAGTCTGTCAGCAGTTTGGAGATTCACTGCTTCCTCTCTCATTTCACACTTTGTGCAGCTCAAATGCTTTTAGTTCAAGTGAGCATCAGAGGAACACCACATCCTGATTTTGACTCTCAACATTTGACTGGAAAAAGACGCAAACACCACATTTGGCTCCTGGAATAATCACAACTTCTATCTTTGAAGAGGAACAAGTTTACAAGGAATCATTTAGAAGGATTTGACAAAGAAACACATTTAATCCATGAATGTGAAAACATGTTTGTGAGGGACAGAGTCATGGAGAGGGCTGCACAGTGACGTAGTGGTTAGCACTTTCGCCTTGCAGCAAGAAGATCCCTGATTCAAATCCCGGCCTGGGCATGGGATCTTTCTGCATAGAGTTTGCATGTTCTCCCTGTGCATGCGTGGGTTCTCTCTGGGCACTCCGGCTTCCTCCCACAGTTCAAAAATAAGCTGAGGTTAATTGATTATTCTAAATTGCCCATAGGTGTGAATGTGAGTGTGATTGTTCGTCTGTATATGTAGCCCTGTGATAGACTGGCGACCTGTCCAGGGTGTCCCCTGCCTTCGCCCGAGTCAGCCGAGATAGGCTCCCGCGACCCTAATGAGGATAAAGCGGTGTATAGAGAATGGATGGAGTCATGGAGAGACAACTACCTGTTCAACACTGGTTTTCTACCAGGAGGAGACTCTGGAGACTCAACTCAGCACAGAAACACTGAGGAACGAGAATTGAACCCAAATCCAGGATAGAGAGGTTCAGTGAATGTGGTGTTGAAGGTGTGGAGGTGGATCAGAGAGTCAGAGGAGACTCTGTAGAAGGACAGAGTTCCAGCAGGAATGTCCACATAAACTGAAACTCTGTGAGAGATTGAGGAGGAACTGATGGATGTTTCACTGTTATTGTGTCTGACAGAGTAACCATAATCAGAGCAGATCAGATTCCAGGACTGATCATTACGTCCAAACCTACAGTCATCACTGTCTCCTTTCCTTCCGATTCCTCTGTAACTCACTGATATATTAACCCTTCCTCTCCACTCCACCTCCCAGAAACAGCGACCAGTCAGACCAGTTCTACACAGCAGCTGATGCCAGTATTCAAACCTGTCTGGATGATCAGGATACCGCTGCAACATCCCTACATGTGTCACCTTCCTGTTGTTGTCAGACAGTTCGAGTTTTCTGTGCACTGTGTTTGTGTCGACTGTGAGTTGACAGGAATCTGATGGAGAGAACAAGCACAATACAGTTGCAGTTATTGATGGATCATGTGATCAGTGTTAAAGCTTTGATGATGACCTCAGAGATGTGACACTTTGAAGATGCTTGAATGTGCTGCTTTGTTTCCATCAATCCATTAAAACACACTTACACTTCCTCAGACCTCGTGTCAACCATCGGACTCCAGCAGGCGTCACCCTGAAAGGAGGAGGACGGTCAGAGCAGCAGCGACTCTTTCAGCAGCACACATGGACGTTACATGGCTCTCACACTGTTCCACTGATAAAGGACCAGTCCAACATGGAGACACAGACACCTGAATGCAGCATCTCTAAAGTTCTGTCCTGTGCTCATCACATTCCAGCTCAGTTTACACTCATTATTCAGCTTTACTCATTTATGCTTCCTCTTTTCATGGAGCTAGGATAACATGCTTTCTGTCTTTGAGCTAAGCTGGGCTAACAGTTTTTAACCCTGTTTCCTGTCTTTGTGCTAAGCTAGTGTTACCGACCCGGTTTCACCGGCTTCTGAACCATAGTTGGACAACCTTGGGTAAACACGAGCTCACTTAGCTTAGTGTGGCTCGCTGTTGGTAACAAATTGTATTCAGAGTCCAGACCAACTCTGCGATGGAGAACCAGGAACTTCATTCAAGCTCTGCAGCACACTGTACACACACTCAGCTTCTCCAGAACACACTTGGATCTACTTCTCAGTTTGGATCAGAACATGCGCTGTGACTGTAGCTGCACCGTACACATCACCCTTCTTCAGCTTCACTGTTCTTCTTCCTTCCTACCACTGCAGCACTTCCCCTGATGTCTCACACACCCTGAAACCTACCGATGGAAAGGGGCAGGCTTGGCCTGAACACGAGGATGATTGTTTCCTGAGAGTGTCTGTCTGTCTGTACCTGAGAGTTTCCAGTCTACAGTGTGGATCCTCCACTTTATCCCTCAGCATCTTCTCTCCTGAATCTCCTGGATGGTTGTAGCTCAGGTCCAGCTCTCTCAGATTTGAGGTCTTGAAGCTCAGAGCTGAGGCCAGAGAAGCACAGCCTTCCTCTGTGACCAGACAGCCTGACAGCCTGCACACACAAAACAACACAAACCTGATGGACAACACTTGGCTGCATGTTTCTCACTCTTTCTTTTCTTCTTTGTCTTTCAGATACATTTTGCTGCACATTTCATGCGTCTCAAGCAAATCAACAATCTCAACAATGATTAGTGGAATTTAATCATGTAAAAAATAAACCCTGACAAAGTCCTGCACAAGTTCAGAAAAATCTCATTTGATGAATCCCATCAGCAGAAATGATTGTACTCAGGTTAGCTGTTTATCTACTGATAGAAATCACATCAGTTTCAAAGTGTGAGTCCTGACCTGAGAGCTTCCAGTTTACAGTGTGGACTCTCCAGTCCAGCAGAAAGACTCTTCACTCCTGAATCCTGCAGGTTGTTGTTACTCAGGTCCAGCTTTGTCACACTGGAGGACTGGGAGCTGAGGACTGAGGACAGAGCTCCACAGCTTCTCTCTGACAGATTACAGCCACTCAGTCTGAAGAGACAAAAAGAAGAAAAGAAGAAGAACATTAAGTTCAATATTTTCGGTCCTGTTGAAAAGACAGCAGTGAATTTAACAACAAATTCATCCCACTATGTCCAGAATACAGCAGCAGTTTAGATGTGAAAATAATCCAAAGTGGAGCACATTACAGTAATCAGAATACTTTAAAGCTGATCAGCAAACTATTTGATCTGATTTTAAAAAAAAAAAACTAACAGTTTAGATTTCCTAAATGAAGAATACAGGCCAAACAGCAAGAAATGAATCCAATAAAGGTCAGTACATCTTTCATTGCTGTCATTAGAATGTTGGATTTTTTTCACTACTTTCTATGTCCACCTTTATTTTTGATGACACATTTAATCCTCCTCAGCATGAAGAAACCACATTTCTGCAGAGATGTTCCACCATCTTCAGAGACTATGTCTTCATCTGCTCTTTGTTGGAGGGTTTGTGTTGCTCTACTTTTGTTTTTAAAATACCCCAAAGTTGGTCAGAACAAACATCTTCTAATCTCCAGTCCTTGTTCTTCAGGTTCCTTCACTTCTACTTGTGCTGTTGAGACTCATGCTTTGGTTTTCACTCACAGATCAATCCCACTGGAACCAAACTAAGGATCTCCAAACTCATGTGTTTAAACTCTTTATCTCCACTTTTGATGAAGTCTGGACTCCTCATAGTGTCAGTGAGCTGGACTCTTCATTCTCTCTCAGTCTCAGGAGACATTCTGCTGCCCAGTGATTGGCTCTCAGTCCCTACAGTCTGAAAGGAACCAACAACCTTTGAACAGTCTCACATCTGAAAAAGGTCATAGGGTTCCTATGAGGGTGTAGCTCCTCTTCAGGGAGAGCAGAGAGACCATGAACCTCACCACAGGTGGGATGGATGTTCTATCCTTCACCAACACTTCAGTTGATGGGACTCAGCCATCAGCAGCAGGAAGACTGGACTGACCTTACCCACAGACCAGAGGACATGAGGACACTGCTTATCAACAGCCATGGTGACTGTCCTCACCTGGAGGGCTGCTGCTTCACTCCATCATTTTTGACAGACCTGAAATCCTGGAAGCTGCTGTTCTCGGAGTGATTCCAAAAATCTTCATCCAGTATCTGAGTATGTTGTCATGCTCTTCAACCCAAAATCTCAGTTCCTCATGAACCACCTGAGGTAGGGACGTGTCCTGAAGCCCAGTGAAGACAGAGTTGGGAGTGATGGGATCAGGATCCACAACATCTGATGAGGTGAACCCAAGAGGATCTGAACTGTGATCTCAATGAAGACACAAGATAATACTGCTTCAGTGGCTGTTTGGGCTCCAGTGGTGAGAAGGAATTGGACCTGAACCTCAAATAAGAATGGAAACAACAGTCCAACTGTCCACCAGCTGAACTGCACTGAGTTCAGTCATTGAACAAACTGAACATCTACAGTTTCATTTATCAAACGCTTTTATCCAAAGCGACAAACATCTGAGAAAAGAAACACCACAAGCAAAGACCTATGTCTGAATTCTTGCTTGTGTTGTACGTCGCTTTGGAGAAAAGCGTCTGGTCAATGAAATTGTAGAATTGTAGTCAGGAGAAAACAACCTGGAGAAGAACAATAAAACAAGTTCAAGCGTGAACATGAAATGTTTGTTGTGGTGTTTCCTTCTTATCAATGTCTATCTGAAACATTCTATTTTGTAAAACAGTGGAAACTAAATAAAATAGAACCTGGAACCAAGACTTCACAGGTTCTGGTTCTGCGATGCAGGTTCCAGGTTGTACAGTTCCTGGAGTGGAAGAGGCCTCATGAAGAGAAACTAGTGTGAAAGGTCAGTAACACAACTGATCTGAGTCATACAAATACAGAAAACCTCCCACCTCAGCTATTCTGCTCATCATGAATAAAAACACATTTTAAATGGTCATCAGTTGAACAGGTCGATGAGTCCTGACCTGAGAGCTTCCAGTTTACTGTGTGGACTCTTCAGTCCAGCAGAAAGACTCTCCACTCCTGAATCCTGCAGGTTGTTGTTAGTCAAGTCCAGCTCTGTCACACTGGAGGACTGGGAGCTGAGGACTGAGGACAGAGCTCCACAGCTTCTCTCTGACAGATTACAGCCACTCAGTCTGAAGAGACAAAAAGCAGATTACACTGATGAAACAGCAGCAAAATGTAAAAGGATCTTCAGTCTCCAACTACTTACATAACTTTCTTGGAGGCTTTGACCACTGGCAGCAGCCTCAGAAGAGCCTCCTCTGAAGCAGAGTATTTCTTCAGGTCAAACACGTCCAGATCCTCTCCTGATGACAGTAAGATGACGACCAGAGCTGACCACTGAGCAGGAGACAGTTCATGTCTGAACAGACGTCCTGATCTCAAGGACCGTTGGATCTCCTCCACTAGAGAAACATCGTTCAGTTCATTCAGACAGTGGAACAGATTGATGCTTCTCTCTACAGACACATTCTCACTGATCATCTTCTTTATATACTCAACAGTTTTCTGATTGGTCTGTGAGCTACTTCCTGTCTGTGTTAGCAGGCCTGGTAGGAGATCCTGATTGGTCGGCAGTGACAGACCCAGGAGGAAGCGCAGGAACAAGTCCAGGTGTCCGTTTGGACTCTGCAAGGCCTCGTCCACAGCTCTCTGGTAGAAACTTGTTGGATCTGGTTTGTTGGAGGTTGTTTGTTGTTCTGCTTCCAGCAGGTTGATTCCAGAGTTGATGAAGGTCTGATGAACATGAAGAGCAGCCAGAAACTCCTGAACGCTCAGATGGACGAAGCTGAACATTTTGTCTTTCTGTTTCCGTCTTCGCTCTGCTTTGAAGATCTCTGTGAACACTCCTGAGTACACTGAGGCTTCACTCACATCGATGCCACTTTCTCTCAGATCTTTCTCATAGAAGATCAGGTTGCCCTTTTGCAGCTGTTTAAAAGCAAGTTTAGCTAATGGCTTTATGTACTCAATGCCCATCTCTGGACTGTATTTTTCTTTTGTATGATCAATATGAAATCTTAGAAACTCTGCGTACATCTCAGTCAGGGTTCTGGGCAGCTCTCCTCCCTCTCTGGTTTCCAGCAGCTCCTCCAGAACTGTAGCAGTGATCCAGCAGAACACTGGGATGTGGCACATGATGTGGAGGCTTCGTGATGTCTTCATGTGGGAGATGATGCTGCTGGTCTGCTCCTTGAATCTCTTTCTGAAGTACTCCTCCTTCTGTGGGTCGGTGAACCCTCTGACCTCTGTTGTAGTGTTGACGAGGTTTGGAGGGATCTGATTGGCTGCTGCAGGTCGTGTTGTTATCCAGAGGCGAGCTGAGCGCAACAGTTTTCCACTGATAAGTTCCTTCAGCAGGACTTCTATTTTAGTTGACTTCGTTATGTCCAGGGAGCGAATGTTGTTGACATCAAAGTCCAGATGAAGGCGACTCTCATCCAGTCCATCAAACACAAACAGCAGTTTGAATCTGCTCTTGTGGTAGCTGCTGGTTCCTGATGACTGCAGAGCTGTAAAGATGTAATTCAGAGCCTCCACTGGAACGTCTTTAGTTTCTGGGATACAGAAATGAATGAGCTCTGCCAAACCAAACTCTTGTCCCTCCAGTGAATTCAGGGCACGGAAAGTGAACGGGAAAATAAGATGCACATCTGGATTGGTTCTTTCTTCGGCCCAGTCCAACACAAATTTGTGTACGAGTAATGTTTTTCCAATCCCTGCAATTCCATTGGTCAGCACTGTTCTGATGGGTATGTCTTTTCCAGAAGGATGCTTGAAAATGTCTCTGGGTTGGATCGGTGTCTCTGTGTCTGATGGTTTCCACACCTTGTCAATCTGTAGGACCTCATGCTGTGTGTTGACGTGCACGTCCCGGCCAGCTGTGATGTACAGCTCTGTGTAGATATCAACCAGACTCTCTTCATCGTCTCCCCACCCCTCTGTTGCAACCTTAAATGTGTCCTGGAAGTTTGACTGAAGCTTCTGTTGGTAATATCTGATGGGACGAGGTTCTGGTACCGGAACAGTCTCATCTGTGTCAAACATGAAGGGAACAGTGTGAGACCTGTGTCTACAGAAACCTCTGTTGTTGTTGGAAAAACACAAGCAACTGAACAACTACAAAAGGGGTTGGACTATTAAATTAGCCACCTATAACGTGATGGAAATAAAAAGTTGGGCTATTGTGTCTGTGACATTTTTCTACACTAAACCGTGGGGGTTTCATCCTAAACTCTACACGTAATGAAGCAACTTACCCTGACCATTTGGAGGAAAGTGACAGAAAAAACTGACTGAAAGGGCAACTCAGCTAAAGGGCTACCCAGATGGTTAACTATGGAGGCAGTCAGAAGGTAGGTGGGTTACCCCAAGTCCAGTGTTCTTAGAGTTCCTATTAGGGCAAGACCCTTTAGACAATAGAACCTAAAAACTTGACAAAGAATCCATCAGTTTTACCTTCAGTCTGAGGAAGAGGAGGCTGAGTCTGAGAGGAGGAAGGTTCTCTGTTCTCTGAAGTCTCCCCAACATCACTGACATGCACTGACAGACAGACAGAGATCACATGTTATATTTTCCACTGCTTACTGCTTTCATTTATTTCAGTTACAACAGACTTAGAAGGGACTTTATGTTGACATTTATTAATGAGTTTATGGTGTTGATTATCTCTGGTTTTCTGACACCAAACTGCTCCTTCAAAGTAAAACCTAATGTTACTTTGACATTAGTCTGGCATATCCAGACTAATGCTGAACAGAGTGTTCTGGCTTCACCTCATCATCATTCTGCTATAGAGGGAAGAAGGGCTGTCTTTTTTAAAGCAGCCATAGTCATCCAGGGTGGAGCTAAGCCCAGCATGCAGCAACAGTGTCCCCTTAAAATAGTCAGCCAACATGGCTGCCTTATTGCTCCATCCAAACCCTCTGAAGACTTGACATTTCAGTGTGGTAGGTCACTGGGAGGTTGTTGATGGTTTAAAAGTAGAACATCATGTTACATAGTACTACATGCTAACATGCCAGATGGTACGCACAGAAAAAGATGTATTACGTCCCAGTACATATTATGTTAAATGTCATATGTCAGAAATACCCAGACATCCAACCACATTCAAACTTTGTAGAATGCAAATTAACATGGTTTTCTGGACGTTCTCATCCACATTCTATGAACAATCACCTTTACCATGTATTTAAATTAAAGGTTTGTGATTTAGAACGCAGCTGCTTCAACAACATTGCTCTGCCCTTACTGAGAGCTGATTGGTTAGCTTCTCTCTGGTTGTAAACTGCAGGACCACTCCCAGCTAAACAGTATGAATGAAGTATCTTCAGAAACTGTCTGATTGACTCATAATTTGGTGAGCACAGGTGGGACATGCTTTGCTTCCACAGAAGGTCAGCTCATAGAGAACTAATGTTGGTGTTTTATCAAGGTTTAAACAGCAGGGGGCAGCATTCAGTCTGTATGGTTGACCAGTAGATTTTACAGAGTAACTGAACTCACATGTGGACTCAGGAAAAACTGACAGAACCTGAACTCTATCAAACTGTAGCAGCACCATCATGCATTTTTCTGACTGTAATGATATCATGTTGTTCTTGTCTTGTGACTGACCTTCTGGTCCTGAGCGGCTGGTAGGAAACCTCTGCAGCAGATCATTCCTGGAGATCTTCTCTAAAACCACCCTGGTCATCTGCACAGCTCCCTGAAATCCATAAGTCTCCACCATCACATCCACAGTGTTACACCTGTTTGTTGTCTGTAGTCGGCTCTTTTTGATGGCAGTGAGGCCTTGAACATTGTTGGGCTGCTGTAGGAACCACTGGAATGTCGACAGCTGATCATCGTTCAGATCCTCCAGGATGTTCAAGAGCACCTCTGAAGTCATCGTGGCTCCCTGATTAAGTCAAAGAAAATGTCAGCAGTTAATGAACATTTTTGTTGTTGGTGTGGTGGAGATTGTTGTGTAGCAGCAGGACTGCAGTCAATCCGACAAGACAATAAAAGTTTAGACCTCACAAATAAGGAGTTGACTTGACTGCCATCTTGGTTTATCATTATTGCCAAATGATGATCCATCAATGACAAAAACGAGATTCAAAACTACAAAAATGGTAAAAAAAAAAAAAAGAAAAGAAACAAATTTAGACCCCAAACTAGAAAAATGAGACAATTAAGACACAAAATGGTAAAAACAAGTCAGATTAAGACACAAAATGACAAAAAAAACAAGACAAATTAAGATGTAAAATGATAAAAAAAAAAAGACCAAATAAGACACAAAATGATCAAAATGAGACAAATTAAGACCCAAAATTAGACATACGAGACAAATTAAGACAAAGTGGTAAAAATGAGACAAATTAGGACACAAAATGAAAAAAGTCAAATTAAGACACAAAATGCCAAGAATATTACACAAATTAAGAGACAAAATGGTAAATATGAGACAAATTGAAGCCAAAACTACAAAAAAAAGACAGAAAATTACAGAAATTGAAAGAACTGGGACACAAAACAACACAAACAAGACATAGAACGGTAAAAAAATGAGACAAATTAACACATAAAATGATAAAATACACAATTTAAGATATAAAATGATAAAAGTTAGACAAACTAGGACACAAAGTGACAAAAATGAGACAAATTATGGCATAAAAAGACAAAAATGAGAGAAGTCAACTCAGCAAAACCACAAAAATTAGACAAATTATGATGTAAAATGATGCAATGGTGACACAAAATGACAAAAATGAGACAAACTGAGGTCAACACTACAGAAAAAACAAGTCTATGAAGAAACTCCAGCACAGCCCCTCTCTAGAGGTGGAATATAAAATACAGTTGAATGTCTTTAATGATGAGGAAGCTCATTAAAATGGGATCAATGCTGCTGACACTGAACTGGAAATAAAAGCTGCACTGCAGGTGTGTAGCAGCAGGACTGCAGTTAATCCTGCAGGATCACTGACAGCAACACTGGGGGGAACTGTTACGGCCCCAGGGCCTTGGTCTTTGACTGCTTTACTTGCAGGTCTCCAGCTGGGCGGAGCTATCGTCAATTAGCCAGCCACACCTGGGGAGTGCATAAGGCTATATAAGCCAGCTGACTGAGCCAGAGCTTGCTCTGCTACTCTGCCACCTCCCCTATCCATGCCACATCTCCAGCCAGCCATGTGTCCTTGGTAGAACTCAGTTTTGTTTTACACTGACAACACACTCTACGCATTCTCCACTACCACCACACACCCTCACACACCACGGATTCTAACTACCACATCTCATTGCTATGTTTCTTTATAAATAAATTATCCTTTGTTTCACTGAAATCCTCTGTGCGTTTCCTCCTTTTTTGCGACATCCAGAGCCGGTCGTAACAGGAACCAGCAGGGGGTGCTCACTGTTGTCTGTTAAATATTACTCATGGAAGTCACTCGGCAGTCACTGGGCCACAACACAAAGATGATCCCACATTATTACACTTTGACCAACAGAGGTTCCAAACAAACATGAACTCTGATCCTAACAAGTCCAGGATCAGAGTCAGAATGCAGTCCAGGATCAGAGCCTCATATCAGGGTTTATAGTTTTATACTGATCCTGTTCAGAGTCCAGACCAAACACTGACTGCTACTAAACAGCTCATTACTGCAGTAAATGTCCCTGATGGACTAGTAGAATGAAAAACTTTGCTGGGAGATTTCTAGCAGGATGTAGATAAATAATATCCTCCTCATCTCCAGTAAAGGGGGTGTAGCTCAGTGGTAGAGTGGCTGTCTTGTAACTGGAGGACTGTGGTTTGATCCCCCAGTTGGTCGTGCACATGTAGAGGTGTCCCTGAGCAAGACACCTAAACCCTAATTGCTCCTACTGATGTAATCACTTTAGATATTTTTGGAAAATATTACAAAAAAATTCTTGCCAAATTTGGGGGATTTTTAAAAAATTAAACTTTTAAGGAAAACTTTCAAGGAATTATTCGAGTTTTCTTCCTGAAGGTTTTGCAATTTTTCAGAAATCTGGGGAATTTTTTTGCTGATTTTTGGGATTTTTTTCGGACAAGGAAATAATATATTTTGGTGCCGTAAATGAGGACAACAGGAGGGTTAAAACATCTCAGATTAGAAGGTTACATGAAAGAAAAAATCGATTTTTGAGTGAAAAACTGCTTCTTCTTTTTTTTTTTGCATATCTGGCTTCTTTTGAAGACACCTAAGCTTGACAATCCTGGTAAAATAGAGCTTCAAATAAGTTTTCCAGCTAATTTTAAGATCTCAGTATTCTAAATATCACATCTTATTTCCAGAAATCTTACCAAGACATTTTTCATTTTTCACATTTGGCAGATTTTCTCCACTTCTGTCAAGGTAAAAGTTCACTGAAATCAGTTTTTTGTTCTTATTTTGAAAGGGGCATTTTTTCCAGTGTATTCATTTACTTCCTCCGTATCTTCACCACTTTCACTTCTGACTTTTCTGTTCTCCTCTGATTTCAGCTCAATTCTTTGGATTCTCAGTAATATTTCATCCTCATTTCTGATGGCTTTTCTCGACTCATTTTGTTTTCTCAACAATATCTGTCAGCAGAATGTCCTTCAGGTTAATGATCTTCTATCTGGTCCAGGATCAGAGCCTCATGTCAGGTTTTATGCTTTTATAATGAGCCTGTTCAGAGTCCAGACCAAACACT
This sequence comes from Acanthochromis polyacanthus, assembly GCF_021347895.1. Lineage (NCBI taxonomy): Eukaryota > Metazoa > Chordata > Actinopteri > Pomacentridae > Acanthochromis > Acanthochromis polyacanthus. The sequence continues at coordinate 11,427,935 of NC_067134.1, read as the reverse complement.
GACTGCTACTAAACAGATCATTACTGTAGTAAATGTCTCTCATGGACTCCACACACATGTCATTCTTCAACAAAACACAAACTTCTGTGAGGATTCTTCTCACATTTCTCCTGACAGTAACAAAAGCTGTTCTCTTGGATTTCTTTCTGCTCTATTTGACTATTTATCAGTGTTTTCAGTCCATTTCTGTCTTTTTAGACAGACACTTGTGATCAGCTGATTTCTGAATCATTTAGTGTCTGAATCAAAGAGAATAAAGTTCCACTCACTCAGCTTCTTCCTCTGCAGCTCTCTGCTGTCTGGACCAGATCTGAGAGAAAATCGTCCTCTGTGTCTGCAGGCTGTCATCACTCTGAGACACAAAGACCAAAGATCAGCTGCTGCACCTTTAGATGACGTTAATATGAGACATGATGAAGGTGCAGCAGCTTCCTGGAAACAGCTGAGGACTAATAAAGCTCCTCCTCTCTGACCACAGCCTCACTCTGTCCTTTATTTCTACACATTCACATGTTGATGAAGGAGCTGATCAGATCATCTCAAGGAGTCTTTGTTGGGAATAAAATTCAACAACTTCACTCTGATGTTCTGTAGAAAAATGACACTCTGTCCAACCATCAGCTGGCTCTTGCTGATCAAACTACAACTCTTGATCTGATATTTCATTGTTTTCCATCATCTGAAGGATTGTTTATTAGTAATAAAGTTGTTGTTCCAGATCTCACATCTGTTTTGCTGGAACAGATCTAAGATAGATTGGTCATTGTTCTTCTGTAATTTTGTGTCTGTCCTTTGAAATATTTCGTCTTGTTTTGATTTTGTTCCGTTTTGTCATTTCATGATTCCTTGTTGTCTCGCTTGTGTTTTTTGTCTCATTATTGTCATTTTGTCTGTCGCTTTATTCATTAGTTTGTGTGTTATTTTGGTCCTTTTGTGTTTGTCTACTTTGTTGTCATTTTGTTTCCCGCTTTTGTCATTTTTGGTCTCGTTTGGGTGGTCTTGTGTAATTTTATTGCCTTATTTCGATCATTTGTCCATTGTTTTGTCGCTTTGTAACTTTCATTGTCTAATTTTTGTTTTGTTTCGTGTCGTTTGTCTCATTTTTTGTTGTTTTTTCTCATTTTTGTATTATTTTGTCTGTTTTTGTTGTTTATTGTCTTTTTTGTCTGACATGTGTGGTTGGTCTCATGTTTTTGTCATCTTGTTTCTCGTTTTTATCGTTTTGTTTATCCTTTTAGTCTCGCTTGTGTTTTTTGTCTTATTTTTGTCACTTTGTGTTTTGCTTTATTCGTTGTTTTGTGCATCGTGTTGTCGTTTTGTTTGTTGTCTCACTGGCATTGTTGCTAGTTTTTGTTGTCTTCTTTTGTCTGACTTTTGTGGTTTTGATCCTCCAGTAAATCCTCCATTGTTCAGCTCCAGATGACTAAATGTTGTGTTTCTTCGTCGACAGTGTGATCTGAAAATTGTAATGTGGAAATGATAAACTGAGGCTGAATGTGGATGAAAGTGAATTTATTTTTCTTGATAAATTTCAGGTTGTTCATGACGTTTTGTCTAAAAGGCTCTGATTTGATGAGGAGAGATTCTCTGAGCTTCTCTGCTGTTTCACTGGAAATAGCTAGTTCAAGGTTGATCCAATGATCCAATCAGAGAGAGGAACCTTTTAGTCACATTGAGATGGGGATTTGCTTTTGGACTTTAAATTGATTTTTTACAACCCTGGTCCATGTTGAGTAGCATAAAACAGACTAATAATAAACAGCTGATATAATGTATGTTTGTAATGAAGAACTCAGAGTCAGGATTTTTAGCCACAGACCTTTATTCTTCTCCATCACACACAAGATGAAGGAAGTTCTCATTTCATCACTAGAACAGGACTTCAAGACTCAAATCAGGAAGTCTGGCTGCACAAAAACATGATTTTCACTGGACAATAATGTGTGAAAGTCTATCAGCAGTTTGGAGATTCACTGCTTCCTCTCTCATTTCACACTTTGTGCAGTTGAAATGCTTTTACTTCAAGTGAATGTCAGAGGAACACCACATCCTGATTTTCACTCTCAACATTTGACTGGAAAAAGATGCAAAACACCACATTTAGCTCCTGGAATAATCACAACGTCCATCTTTGAAGAGGAACAAGTTTACAAGGAATCATTTAGAAGGATTTGACAAAGAAACACATTTAATCCATGAATGTGAAAACATGTTTGTGAGGGACAGAGTCAAGGAGAGACTCAACTATCTGTTCAGCACTGTTTCTCTACCAGGATGAGACTCTGGAGACTCAACTCAGCACAGAAACACTGAGGAACCAGACCCGAAGAACCCAAATCCAGGATAGAGAGGTTGAGTGAATGTGGTGTTGAAGGTGTGAAGGTGGATCAGAGAGTCAGAGGAGACTCTGTAGAAGGACAGAGTTCCAGCAGGAACGTCCACATAAACTGAAACTCTGTAAGAGACGGAGGAGGACCTGATGGATGTTCGACTATTCTTGTGAATGACAGAGTAACCATCATCAGAGCAGATCAGACTCCAGGACTGATCATTGAATCCAAACAGACAATCACTGTCTCCTTTCCTTTTGATTCCTCTGTAACTCACTGATATATCAATCCTTCTACTCCACTCCACCTCCCAGTAACAGCGACCAGTCAGACCAGTTCTACACAGCAGCTGCTCCCAGCAGTCAAACCTGTCTGAATGATTAGGATACCACTGATCCTCCTCCACATGTGTTACCTTCCTGTTGTTGTCAGACAGTTTGAGGTTTCTGTTTACTGTGTTTGTGTCGACTGTGAGTTGACAGGAATCTGATGGAGAGAACAAACACAACACAGCTGCAGTTATTGATGGATCATGTGATCAGTATTAAAGCTTTGATGATGACCTCAGAGATGTGACACTTTCAAGATGCTTGAATGTGCTGCTTTGTTTCCATCAATCCATTAAAACACACTTACACTTCCTCAGACCTGGTGTCAACCATTGGACTCCAGCAGGCGTCACCCTGAAAGGAGGAGGACGGTCAGAGCAGCAGCGACTCTTTCAGCAGCACACATGGACATTACATGGCTCTCACACTGTTCCACTGATAAAGGACCAGTCCAACATGGAGACACAGACACCTGAATGCAGCATCTCTAAAGTCCTGTCCTGTGCTCATCACGTTCCAGCTCAGTTTACAGTCATTACTCAGCTTTACGCATTTATGCTTCCTCTGTTCATGGAGCTAGGCTAACAGTTCATCCTGCTTCCTGTCTTTGAGCTAAGCTAGACTAACACTTTACACTGCTTCCTGTCTTTGGTCTAAGCAAGGCTAACAGTTTTATCCTGCTTCCTGTGTTTGTGCTAAGCTAGTGTTATCGACTGGGTTTCGTCGGCTTCTGAACAGTAGTTGGACAGCGTCGGGTAAAGGAAAGCTCACTGAGCTTAGCATTGCTCACTGTAGCTAACAAATTGTGTTCAGAGTCCGGACCAACGCTGTGGTGGAGAACGAGGAACTTCATTCAAGCTCTGCAGCACACTGTACACACACTCAGCTTCTCCAGAACACACATGGATCTACTTCTCTGTTTGGACCAGAACATGTGCTGTGACTGCAGCTGCACCGTACACATCACCCTTCTTCAGCTTCACTGTTCTTCTTCCTTCCTACCACTGCAGCACTTTCTCTGACGTCTCACACAACCTGAAACCTACCGATGAAAAGGAACAGGCTTGTCCTGCAACATTAGGATGATAGTTTCCTCAGAGTGTCTGTCTGTCTGTACCTGAGAGTTTCCAGTCTACAGTCTGGATCCTCCACTTTAGCCCACACCATCTTCACTCCTGAGTCTCCTGGATGGTTGTAGCTCAGGTCCAGCTCTCTCAGATTTGAGGGCTTGAAGCTCAGAGCTGAGGCCAGAAAAGCACAGCCTTCCTCTGTGACCAAACAGCCTGACAGCCTGCACACACAAAACAACACAAACCTGATGGACAACACTTGGATGGATGTTTCTCACTCTTTCATTTCTTCTTTGTCTTTCAGATACATTTTGCTGCACATTTCATGCGTCTCAAAAAAAGTCAACGATCTCAACAATGATTAGTGGGATTTAATCATGTCAAAAATAAACCCTGACAAAGTCCTGCACAAGTTCAGTAAAAGCTCATTTGATGAATCCCATCAGCAGAAATGATTGTACTCAGGTTAGCTGTTTATCCACTGATAGAAATCACATCAGTTTCAAAGTGTGAGTCCTGACCTGAGAGCTTCCAGTTTACAGTGTGGACTCTCCAGTCCAGCAGAAAGTCTCTCCACTCCTGAATCCTGCAGGTTGTTGTTAGTCAGGTCCAGCTCTGTCACACTGGAGGACTGGGAGCTGAGGACTGAGGACAGAGCTCCACAGCTTCTCTCTGACAGATTACAGCCACTCAGTCTGAAGAGACAAAAAGCACATTATACTGACGAAACACCAGCAAAATGAGAAAGGATCTTCAGTCTCCAACTACTTACATAACTTTCTTGGAGGCTTTGACCACTGGCAGCAGCCTCAGAAGAGCCTCCTCTGAAGCAGAGTATTTCTTCAGGTCAAACACGTCCAGATGTTCTCCTGATGACAGTAAGATAAAGCCCAGAGCTGACCACTGAGAAGGAGACAGTTCATCTGTGGACAGACTTCCTGATCTCAGGTACTGTTGGATCTCCTCCACTAGAGAAACATCCTTCAGTTCATTCAGACAGTGGAACAGATTGATGCTTCTCTCTGCAGACACATTCTTACTAATCTTCTCCTTGATGTACTCCACTGTTTTCTGATTGGTCTGTGAGCTACTTCCTGTCTGTGTCAACAGGCCTTGTAGGAGATTCTGATTGGTCGGCAGGGAAAGACCCAGGAGGAAGCGCAGGAACAAGTCCAGGTGTCCGTTTGGACTCTGTAAGGCCTCGTCCACAGCTCTCTGGTAGAAAACTGTTGAATCAGGTTTGTTGGAGGTTGTTTGCTGTTGTTCTTGTTCCAGCAGGTTGATTCCAGAGTTGATGATGGTCTGATGGACATGAAGAGCAGCCAGAAACTCATGAATGCTCAGATGGACAAAGCAGAACACCTTGTCCTGGTACAGCCCTCTCTCCTCTTTAAAGATCTGTGTGAACACTCCTGAGTACACTGAGGCTGCTTCCACATCAATGCCACACTCTGTCAGGTCAGACTCATAGAAGATCAGGTTTCCTCTCTGCAGCTGATTAAAAGCCAGTTTTCCCAGAGACTCAATCATCCTCCTGCTGTCTGGACTCCAGTGTGGATCTGTCTCAGCTCCTCCATCATACTTGACCCTCTTGACTTTGGCCTGAACCACCAGGTGGTGGATGAACATCTCAGTCAGGGTTCTGGGCAGCTCTCCTTCCACTCTGTTTCTCAGCAGCTCCTCCAGGACTGTAGCAGTGATCCAGCAGAACACAGGGATGTGGCACATGATGTGGAGGCTTCGAGACTTCTTCATGTGGGAGATGATGCTTCTGGCCTGCTTCCCATCTCTGAATCTCTTCCTGAAGTACTCCTCCTTCTGTGGGTCGGTGAACCCTCTGACCTCCGTCACCATGTCCACACAGTCAGGAGGGATCTGATTGGCTGCTGCAGGTCGTGTGGTTATCCAGAGGCGAGCAGAGGGAAGCAGCTTCCCCCTGATCAGGTTTGTCAGCAGCACATCCACTGAGGTGGACTCTCTGACATCAGTCAGGATCTGATTGTTGTGGAAGTCCAGAGGAAGACGACACTCATCCAGACCGTCAAAGATCAATACAACCTGGAAGTATTCAAAGCTGCAGATTCCTGCTGCTTTGATTTCACTGAAGAAGTGATGAAGAAGTTCCACCAAGCTGAACTTTCTCTCTTTCAGCACATTCAGCTCTCTGAAAGTCAATGGAAACATGAAGTGGATGTCCTGGTTGCTTTTGTCTTCAGCCCAGTCCAGAGTCAACTTCTGTGTTAACACTGTTTTCCCGATACCAGCCACTCCCTTTGTCATCACTGTTCTGATTGGTCCATCTCTTCCAGGTGAACCTTTAAGGATGTCTTCTGCTCTGATGCTTGTTTCTGCTCTGTCTGCTTTCCTGGATGCTGCTTCAATCTGTCTGACCTCATGTTCATCATTGACCTCTGCAGTCCCTCCCTCTGTGATGTACAGCTCTGTGTAGATCTCATTCAGGAGGGTCGGTTGTCCTGCTTTAGCGATGCCCTCAAACACTCTCTGGAACTTCTTCTTCAGGTCACATTTAAGTTCACGTCCACAAACTCCAGCAACAGGAAGTTCTGAATGAAAACACAAGAAAGAAAGAGTGAAGTAGAAGTAACCTGGATATTAAAGCACCAAAGTAGCAGCAAAGTGAAGGTGACAGTTTGTCCCTTAAAGACTGATTGTGTGAAGATATTCTGAGACTTTAGTAAATGTTCTGTTGATCAGCAGCTTCAGTCTTTACACAAATCCTCTTACTGCTCTGCAGACAGTCAGCCAGCTTCTCCTGCTTCATCCTCCTCAGGAACAACACTGTGATCTGCTGAAACATCTCTCTGCTGCTCCTCTGCTCTTCATCATCACCCTCCAACTCCTCCTCATCCTCCCTCTGACTCTCTGTGCATTCTGGGTAATCTGGACTCACAACCTTCTGCATCTTCTTCAGCTCCTTCCTCACAAAAGTCACCATGTTGTCCTCCAGTAGCTGGAACAGAGAAATGTGTCAATGAGTCCATCAGAGTCAAATCATGGAGCCAAACATCAGATCCATGTTGGACACACTGACAGTCCACTGGTCTACAAAGAGCAGCATGTAGATGCCTCAACACAACAGATGGAGAACAACTTGTTGTCCATGAACTCACCATGAATATGGAGTCCAGGTCATGCTGCTGGACAGACTGAGCTCTGGGAACCTCTGAGTTCTGCTGCTCCACTCTGTGGATCAACATCAACAGTTAACTCTCACTTTATCACACAGAGACAAACACAAGCTGAAGGTCTATGGTGTTCATTAGAGATTCCAACATTAGTCTGTTTTCCACTGCAGGAACTTTCTCTTCATTTTGGCTCATCATCAATCTTTTTCTGACCACAGGAACTGTCCCTGTAGAACCTTTTCAGGACTGTTTCTAGGAGTTCAAGGTTCCTCCTCCAGGGTTGGAACTTCTGAGACAACCTGGAAAACTGCTCTGTAGGTCTTGATGCTGACTGATTAAACTCAGAGAGGACAACAAGAACCATTTTTCTGTCCTCTCCATCCTCACCCAGCATCAGTCGTCTCCATCAACAATGAAAAATTAACTGTAGGCTTACATATTAATATACAAGCTAACATCCAGGCTAAAATGTATGCTAACATACAGGCTAACATGTTGGCTAACCTACAGGCTAACATACAGGCTAACATGGCTTATATGATCGCAGAACTGGAGTTTTGTCCAGTAAAACTATTTCTTGACATTTTAGTGAACTCAAAGTTCTTGCTGTGATCCAACTGGTTTTGTTTTAATGTCTCTGTGGATGATGTTCACATTATTAGCATCACTTCTTCAAAACATTTGCTCTGTTTGATGAGGAGCCAATCTGCTATCAAACTGAATGAATGAAACTTTGTATGAAACTTTGTTCTGAACATTTTACCCCTCTGCAGCAGGACCTGGTCCTCCTTTAAAATTAATAGGAAAACCCTTAGATTGGTCACTCTTGAAGGACACACAGCTGGATGCAGGTCCAGGTCCAGATCCAGAGGACTCTGGTCTCTGATGGATTCTGGTAAATAGAGAGGAAGATCACCAGGAAGAAAAAAATCATGTAGCAGAGTATCATAGTGATTTCATGATGGAACATATTTGGAACAATGACAGAACATTTGACACAACAGTCAGTAGTCTGATTTCACAGCTTACGTCCTTGTAGCAGGAGATTGATGATTTTTGAAGTCAATGAGGCGTCCATTAGACCAGTCACTCTGGAAGGACACACAGCTGAATGGAGGTCCAGGTCCAGGTGGATTCCTGTGAATAATGATGCAGAAGTGATGTGATGCTGAGCTCTGACATGCAGCAGAGTCCTGGACAGTTAGAGATGGTGGTCTCACCTCTGAGCTTTGCTCTGGTTCTCCTGTTCCCCACACAGAGAGCTTTTAGAGGGAGGGACTCCCTCCTCTCTGTCCTCACACTCATCCATGCTGCTCAACTCACAGCAGCTCACACACACTTTCTACCTTCACCTGCACAGGAAACAATCATTGATCCACTCAGATCCTCCTGGAAAAGATCAGCTGCTGCACTTCTACTATCAGTCCAGCAGATGGAGTCATGGAGCTGCAGAGACTCACCCACAAGTCCAAAGTCAAAAAGACAAAAAAAAAAGAAAAAAGAAAAAGAAACATCAACAGCTCAACAAACTGACTCAAGTCGATCAATAATCTAATCATCATATTGATCCATGTTTAAACAGCAGTCATCCAAAGTGTGTGCTGAAATAAGAAGTGAACATGTAGAAACATCACAGAACAGAAACAAACAGCAACATTACTGAAGTTAAAGCAGCAAACAAAGCAAACTTACACTTTATCCAAAGCACTGAAGAAAAAGAAGAAGAAGAAGAAGAAGAAGAAGTAGAAAGTTTCCAGTTCACTTCTTGACGCTCAGACAGGTGATCTGTTTCCTGTAACCAGTCAGGACTCCACCTATGAGGAAGCAGCAGGCAGACTTTCACAATAAGAGCACATTTTACAGGCTGATTCCCACTCATTTCATGTGATCGATTATTTCAACATTCAACCTTTTTCAAGGTAAAGATCAACAAATGGACTGAGTCTAATTCAAACCTGACTGAAGGAGCAGCAGAGTCACAAACTGCTCTGAACAAGAATGAGGTAAGTTAAGACACAAAATGAAAAACAAATCAACAAATTAACACACACAAAAAAACATAAATGGGACATAAAACTATTTAAGTGAGAAATTACAGCACAAAATGGCAAAAATGCAAGAAATCAAGACGGAAACAACACAAAAAATAGATAATTTATTACATAAAATGACACAAAGGAGACAGAATGTTAAACAATGAGACAAATTAAGACTCAAAATGATAAAAATGAGACAAATTAAGACACATTCTGGTCTGACACCATCCCATAATGCAGGAAATCTCTTCAATTTGTGTCCAAATCCAAATGAAATGAATGGGACTGATTGAATATTGTGTGTAATAAATACCAATAAATAATTGATTTTCCAATCTGTGTTCTATCAGCTGCAGTACCAGCAGAGAAAACAGACCAGACATTAAAACACATTCATGCATTTTTTGCATCACCAACCACATACATGTAGGTTCCCATGGCACGCCATGCATACAGTGGAACTGGAACCACACAACTTCATCCAGTGGTTTTTGTCACATAAAGCTCAACATGTTTACAGAAACAACTTTTTCCTCAGCTGAGAATCTGGATGGCTCAGAAATACTGGCTGGGAAATGATTTGGTTAAAGGGAGACGCTCCTTCCAGCCCATTTCCATCTAAACTCTGAACACAACCTGGACCAGGTTAGCTCCACAGCATCAGTTACTATGGAGATAGGTACAAAGAGACACACCTTCAGGATCCTGAAAATTCTGAGTTTGGACTCAACATACCTGCTGAGCCACTGATCTGGCTTCATAGTGCAGAACTCCGTTTGTTTCTCACACTTTGGCAGGTTACACAATTGAGGTCTGGAGAGACCTGAGATCCATCTCTGGTTACAGCAGAGGCCATGAGAGGGGAGCTGCAGCAGGAGACCAGGAGTGGGCCAATGAGCTGAATCTGTTCTTTAACAGGTTTGACTTTGCTCCCACTCCTTCCACCTCTCATCAAAGCACTGACCAGCCAGCTCCTTCTTCACACCTCAACCCTACACCACCAACACCACCACCACCTCTCCTCCTCTCCCCATCTTCCACCACCTCCGGACTCCACATACAGCCCCATCACCCCTCCTCATCTCACCCCCCACCACCAGCATCACCCCTCCTCCTGTCGCCCTGCTGCACCAGAAAGGCTGCAGGTCCTGATGGAATCAGATCCAGACTCCTCAGAAACTGTGCAGACCAGCTCTGTCAGGTTCTCCTGCACATCTCTAACCTGAGCCTGAGTCTGGAGAGGGTTCCTGTGTTATGGAAGATTTCCTGCCTGGTTCCTGTCTCAAAGACTAGGAATCCCAGGGAGCCTAACCACTTCAGACCTGTGGCCCTCACTTCTCATCTGATGAAGACCATGGAGAGGATCGCCCTCAGGAACCTTCATCCCCAGGTGAGCCCACATCTGGATCCACTGCAGTTCGCCTACCAACCGAACATTGGAGTGGATGATGCAGTCGTCTACCTGCTGCACAGATCGCTGACTCACCTGGAGAACACCGGCAGCACTGTGGGGGTCATGTTCTTTGACTTCTCCAGTGCTTTCAACACAATCCAGCCTTCTCTGCTCAGGGTGAAGCTTGAGGGAGCAGGAGTAGACTGTCACCTGGCTGCTTGGATCATCGACTACCTCACCAACAGACCACAGTACATGAGGCTTTAGGACTGTGTGTCTGATGTGGTGGTCAGCAGCATGGAGGCCCCACAGGGGACGGTGCTCTCCCCTTTTCTCTTCACCCTGTACAGCCATGGCCATAAGTTTGGACACAAATACCATGACGCTTGTGAATCTTAGAAAATACCACAAAATTGTCACTTACAATACAGTACACAACTCCTGAGAACTATAGTAAGTTTCATATTTTAAAAAACATCAAAAGAGTTTGGTGTCATTTTGTTATTCTTACCAAATTCGGTTGTGAAAGTACTGCATTTTTTTGTTATTTTCTTCTAATATTATGTTTTGGGAACAAAGTTGTTCCAATTGTTGGAATTTATTGATAATATTATATCCCTTGTTGATTTGTTGACTAATTAAACTGGTGCTGTCAAAAAATATTAGTTATGTTCTGTAATAGACATCAAAACAAACATAGTAAGTCATGCTGTGTCCAAACTTATGGCCATGGCTGTAACTAATGCTGACATTGAATTAGATGATACTTGGGGACGGCATTTGGCTTTCCAGCAACAAGACCATGCTCATCACATTGTCTACTAAGGCTGGGTTTCCCAAGACATCCTAGAATATTGTAGAGTGGTATTGAAGGATTTAAATCTCACAGGAAATCTTTATTGGGATTTGGTGAAGACAGTTGCAGCAGACATACTCAAGAATAATGCTGAACTAGGACATTTTCCCATGAGGAAGGAACTCAGATTCTTCGTTTGGATTACCAGAAGGTATTGTTTGGTTAAATATCTTATTTGCAAAAGGTTATAACAGTCATAAAATGCTCCAGCAAGTTTTAAAGACACTTGTCATTAGGGGCTTGAAAAATTTTGGTTGTAACTATATATACAAGACACAGTGTAACTAAATATTCAGACAGAGAGATTGAGACAGTTCTTCTTTTGTAATGTTTTCATGTCAGACACTTCTTCTCAATAAATCTTCAGCAAAAAAGAAAAAAAAACATGCGTTTTGATATCTTCCTAACATTTTGTCAAATCGTGCAACGAGTCAATCAAAATTGAAAACCCTACAGAGCAGTCACTCATTCATTCTCTCTTGCACACACACTATCAAAGTCTCACATCCACTCAATCGTACAGTCTTACAAACACTACAAAGTCCAATACTGCTTTGTATGTGGCTGAGAGGTGGTGTCGTAACCCTCTCCCTCAGTTCAGAGATGCTGTCTGTGGTTTGACAAAATATTCTCTTTTACTCCTCTCGAACCATCTGTCTGAATGAATAATGATGAGTGACTGCTCAGTAGGGTTTTCAATTTTGATTGACTCGTTGCACGATTCAAAAAACATGATTGACGTCTATAGACGTCATTGGCAGCGAACGTTCGGATTTTAATTGACGTCTATAGACGTCAATGGCAGCGAATGAGTTAATGAGAAACAAAATGAACTTTTTTGATTTTGGCAAATGGCTGCAATGACAGAGTGAAAAATTTCAAGGGGTCTGAATACTTTCCGTAGCCACTGTGTATATATATATATATATATATATATATATATATATATATATATATATATAAACTAATTTCAACAATTTTTGAGCTGTTTTAGCAAATCTTGAAAAATCTTGAAATATTTTGAGTAATTATGGATGAATTTCAAGCTAATTCCAGATCACATTCAGACAGTTTAAAGTTATTTTTGAATCATTTTGGAATGTTTTAGCTAATTTACGAGTGGTTTTGAGTTATTTTGGACCAACTCTGGACTCATCTGACCACAGATTCCACTTACTGGCTGTCCAGTTCTTGTGTTCTTGGTCCAACGATGCCGGGCTAACCTCTGTCTCTCATTGGTCAGGGGGTTCTTGACAGCCTTGTAGGACCTTCAGCCATGATCTGAAAGTCTGCTGGAACACTGGACACCAGTTTGGTTTGACCACTGCTGCTGAAGCTCCTGTCATGTCATTGGCTGGTTTTCCTTGTGGATCAGGATGAGGTCATTTCTTGCTGAAGAAACTCTTGGATGTCCAGATGTTGCTTTGTCTTCCAGCTGTTGGTTGGTCTGTATTTCTGCAGAGTGACTCCAACTGCTGAAAGAATGCATCTGCACTTTCTGTTCATGTGGTTACAGCTGCAGCCTTCCTGTCTTCACTCATGTTTCCCGTGTTCGGTTCTTTGTTCTAGTCGTTTTTATCTCTGAAGAACTTTCTAATGTGCTGCTTTATAAAGACACAAAGCACGGAAACTAAAATTATGTCTTTTAATAAAAAGCAGGACCTTCATTAGTGGATCACTGGAACCTAAATGAGCCAAAGTCAACATTTCTTCTGTATTTTTATGGAACCAATCAGTTTTCACGCCTTTTTTTTATGATGCATTTAGTATTCTGGCTGTGACTGAACTAAAAGAAATTATACTTGAAGACCACAGGGGGATTCTTAATGCAGGATTTCACAAATCCATGGGGAATCCCAAAACTTTTTTTCCACCACTGTTTGGTCCACACAATGTTCTAGTTCTACGTGTGTTGTTGAAAAATCAAATGTTCAAAGTGTTTCCATCCTACAACTGTTCAACTGAAGTTCTGCTGATAAGAACAACTCATGTTTAGAACTGCCTGATTGATTTAATGTTTTAATTGTGTCACAACAACGTTGTTTTTGAGTTAAAATACGACGAATGATTCAATCTGTTTTATGTTCTATAGATATAAAAAAAAACAGTTTCAAGTCTCTTTTACTCACATTCAGACAGAGAAAAGAATCTGCAACACAAGGGCGATGAAAGACTGAACTAACCTGAGGAACAGGAAGTGGTGTGACATCACTGTTGTCAGGGCAACAAAGCAGGAAACTTGATGAATCAGTTTGTGGTGAGTTGAAACGTAACTTTGTGAAAATGTGTGTTTGGGAACATTTTCCATTTTCAAATATGAAGCTTTTAGGACAATATTCAGAAGGAAGAATAAAGAAGAATCAATCCCAGAAGTGATGACTCCATTTCAACACTAAATGTCCTGAGAAGCTGTTTTACAGGAACTACAGTCAGAGAGGGAATCTACACTCTACATGTCACCTGAGGAATCCAAACCTTCTCTGGCTTCATCTTCTTCTTTGTCTGCTGCTGTGGACTTTAATCCACTCCTCATTTCAATGTGGAAGCTCAAGAGTTTAGTGTTCTGCTCTCCTTTAGTCTCTTCTTGGATTTGATCACACTTTCAGATTTTTCTGGGTCTTTGCTTTAAGCCACTTCCTGTCCTTTTTCCACATTCATGAAAATGTCCTTTAGATGAGATGAATCCAATGAAACTTTGAAGAATTTCACACATTCTTTCCCATTTCATTCCTTCATTCATATATTTGACTCTCATAATTCCACACAGTTTGGTAAATGTCACACTTTGAGCCTCTAGACCCACAAGATCACTTTGTAAATTCTGTTTTTAAGGATCATTTTAATGTCCTTACAACTGGGAACCTGTCTCACTAATTCACTTTCACGCTGTTTTAATGTGAAATATTGAACGTTTTCCTCCATTTATCTGATATCTTCCAGATGAAATCAGCCAACAGTGTCTAAAATCACTGATTGTAGCTGCTTCACTGTTTACTTGTGTGTTTTCTCTCCATATCTTCAGAATAATTCCTCCTCTGGTTCTTCAGGCTGTTTCCAGTCCAGCAGCAGCAGCGCCCTCTGCAGGTTGGACAGATAAAAGCTTCCAGCATCTATCTGCTCTTCCCAGGTTCTTCCATCCAGGAACTAGCCAGGCCCCACCCTGCTGACTTCTAGCAAACATTGAAGGAACAAAAAGGATGTGAGCAGTTTTCTGAGAGTCCATGTTGAGCAGCAGTGGAGGCTGGATGTGAGGAAGTGGATCAGCTGATGCTGCTTTGTTGGCTTTAGATTCAGATCCAGGATCAGGTGAGCTCAATCAGTCCATGAAGCAACTGGCAGATAGTTTGAAAGCATCAAATGTGACAAGAATCCCAGAAGAGCTGAGTCATTTCTGCTGCTTTCGAAGCCAGATCCAAAGTGATGCAGGTTTGTTCTGTTTGGTCTCTGCACTCCTTCATGTTGGAGCTGAGATCAAATCAGAATCAAAAAGCTATAAGTTTTTATGTGAGGCTGAAACAGACGCTGCTGATGCTGCTTTTAAAGTGAGGTTGGCTCCATGAACTAGCTGAAGATTCTCTCTGAGGGACTCTTAGTTGAGATGTTTGCTGCTGTGTCATTTTAAAAGCAGATGATCCATGTAGAGCACATCTTTAGTCCCAGCATCATGAGGAGCATTAAAGAAGGAAACATGGATTCATGTGGAACATTTACAACAAGCACACCAACACTTCTGACTTCTCTCAAAGCTGTTTCACTGGAATCATGTTTTAATGTGAGTCATTTTAAATACAGACAACAGATAAGGTACCTGGTTTGTTCAGTCTAAACTCTGCATTCTAGCCTAGCCGCTAATTACTGTTGTTTTCCCCTGTGTGTAGAAATATGTGTTGAGTGTTTATCCCCTGCTCTGTCTATTCATTCTTTTCTTCTGTTTCTTGGCTCCAGGCATGTTGTCTTAGTTTCTTGTCTCTTGTATGTTTTTTGGTGTCCTTGGTTTTTGGAATTCAGCCTCCCATAGTTCATGTAGCACTTTGTTCAGTTTGTTTAGTCACTACTCCCTGCTCATTCCCCTGGGTTGTCTCACCTGTTTTTGCTGCTCGCACTTGGATTTCACCTTGTAATTCCATCCATCCATTATCAGTCCATCGCCTTATCATCTGTGGGGTCCCAGGAGGGCTGGAGTCTATCCCAGCTGACAAAGTGTGAAGACAGGGGACATCTGGACATGTCTCCAGTCCATCAAAGGGTCACAGACAGACAGACAGCCAAGCACACCTTGTAATTCACTTTCATGAATAAACACCTTGTTTACTAAGTGTGTGATCACCTCCACCTCATTAATGTCTGCATCTGGGTTCTCCACAAACTTGTGACAGTTTTGTTTCAAGTCAAATTGAATCTGTGGCCTTCCTTGACCTGTCAGAGAAACAAGATGGAGTGTCGCCACTCATTCCAGGACCAGTTGTTTGTTTTTCTTGTGCTTTATCGCCACCAAGTGGAGCAGTCAGAACACTGCAAGAAAATACTCCAGGTTTAGTTCGAATTCATTACATCTTGACACACTTGTGGAATTTACTCTATAATTTACAAATGATGTCAGTTTTGTTCACCTGGTCAGACTTACACGACAACATCGAGGGAAATTTAGAAAGTTTTACAAAATACAGTATTTTCTCACTGGATATGTTCGTTGTCTTTTCGTGAACCACAGAGATCATGGGAAAAAGCTTTCAAACCATTCAGTGTTCATTTAAACCAGATGGTTAACTGTGAAGTGAACCACACTCTAATTTTCAAACATGAATATTTCACTACATTATTCTTATTATTATTCATCACATCTGATTGTAAATATTTTCCCTTCATGAAAGAGCTCATGTAGCAGCTCAGCTGGTAGAGAAACAGGTTTAGAAAGAGCATGACTGGATATTTAAATAAAGATTTAGACAAAACTGAAAAGCCACATTAAATTTAAAAGGATATGTAACCTATGGTCTAGGATATGGGTACAGATGACCTAAATTTTTAAAGATCTGGGCCAGTGTCAGAAGCATAGATGCGACTCTGGAGCCTACGAACAGGAATGATCAGCGGGAAAACAAGACAATACACAATTTGTGTGGCTTCAAAAGGATTTAGTAAAGCCTTTGACGGTTTAAATCGAACCAAATGCAACTTCAGCTTAAGCACATTCATACACTGGCATTAAATTTCCCCTCAAAGTAGCAAATAAAATACTAAACTCTTGTGCACAAGGTAGAAATAAGATAAAATATAAACAACAAAAGAGTCTCTTAAGTCCAAATACTACCGTTGGGGCCCTTGATGTGGTTACACATCTGACCACAGATGTATTAAAAATGACTGCCGAGAGACACATGTTTTGTACACACTGTTGCTCAGTGAAATCTGGCTGGTACAACCGTGTCTGACCAGTAGCGCAAACGCGGAAATGACCGGCAGCAGCCGACCACGCGAGTTTCGTGTTGCGGTGACGGACTGGCTTGGCTCCATGCCAAATCAAATTTTCAAAATCATCTGGCGGGCCAGATATTCCTGACGGGCCAGTTTTGGCCCGCGGGCCGCCAGGTGCCAACCACTGCCTTACAGAGTACACGCCCACCCTCCTGTCACTCACACAAAGCAAGTGCTCTGAGCGCTAAATCAGAAGGATAGGGATTGGTCAAAGTGACATTTTTTTAGAAGAAACGTGCCATGATTGGTTAGTTGCTTTATGGCCCGCCCCTTCATAGCCAGAACGGGGAAGCATGCACTGCAGAGCGGTGATATGAGAGTGAGGCCAGAGAGTGGAAGGAGCGAAGATTATGGAGCACCCTGAGAAAGCTGGCGGCAAAAAACGAGAAAAGACGAAGAGAAAAGGTGGACATGAGAGGGAGATGGAGAAGAAAAAAAGGTTGCTCGAGGAGGA
This sequence comes from Acanthochromis polyacanthus, assembly GCF_021347895.1. Taxonomy (NCBI): domain Eukaryota; kingdom Metazoa; phylum Chordata; class Actinopteri; family Pomacentridae; genus Acanthochromis; species Acanthochromis polyacanthus. Next base: position 11,410,846 of record NC_067134.1, on the reverse strand, counting down.
AGGGGCAAAGTGTTATAAAATAACACACGTTTCATCAACCCCCACCCAGGTCCAGCAGTGTACAGTTGAAAATAAATGATGCTGCTACTTCAAGTAAGTTTACAAACGGTCGGTTCTTCTCACAAATGCATCATCAGACCTCAAAGGCCAAAATATAATAAAAAAATGTCTGGTCCAAATAAGCTCCACAGGTGTCAGGTGGGTTGCAGGAAGCCTGAAAACGTTTGAGACCCCCTCTTCAGGTAGGATAGGCAGTTGACTTACAATTTTCAGTTATAAAATTAACATTGGTGTTTGCATATACTATTAGCTATGACCAGCTGACATCTAAACGATTTGCTGACAAAATAATATATATTTTTTAATTCCACATGTTATATAAATAATAGGAAAAGGAAAACATTGGAAAAATTGGTGAGGGTAGTGAAGAGATTACAGAAGAGAAAAGTACTGGACTGTATGGAGCTGTCGTTATGGTTGTGTTTAATAGACTTACTGTCTGTTTAGTAGTGTTGTAATTGCTATAACAGAACTGTAAAAGGCATATTTTTGGAAGGAAAAAAAACAAAATTTTGGTGCATTATCCCACGTGACAACCCTTGCGGTGGCGGAAGTGGCCTGACTGATTGGAAATCTCCCGGCCTGAATTTCTTTCCCAGTCCGGCCCTGGTAAAAACCCTTGGGCAGAACTCTGCTCTTTATGTGGAGGGACCCTTCTGCTGCTGGCTGGGTGGGTTGATGGGAGGAGAGTGGGGAACAAGGAACATAACATACAGTTGGATGTATGCATGATAAGACAGATGATACAAAGTAGAAGCTAACACTGAAACTGATTCATAGTTTCCTGTTATGATGTACAGCTCTGGCAATAAATATACTACATATATAGCTGGTAGTAAACTCTAAAATACGTCAAAGAGCATATCAAGTAAAGTGAGGGTGATGCAGAGTCAACTGGTGGAAATGTGCAGCTGGAAGCGGAGGGCTGGAGGAAGGTCAGCAGCAGCATCTGCAGTGGACATGGTGGAGACTAGACCAGTTGGTGAAACATCGACCGCAGATCTGAAGCATCCAGCTCTGAAACCAGGGACACTCGGAGAACTAACACAGGGGCAAACAGAGTGAGTGTAACACAATAACAGTATATATATATATATATAAAATAAATAGAAAGGTAGTTAGAGAAGGTGCATCCAGAGAGGTCCCCCAGCAGCTTCGGACTATAGCAGCAGAACTTGGGGACATCGAAGAGGAACCCAGATGTTCCAATGAAGACACCAGCTGACCCCCCCAGGGTCACCCAGTCAGCCCTAACAAGATTTGTCAAAAAGGAACGTTTTAAGCCTGGTCTTAAAAATAGAGAGGGTGTCTGCCTCCAGAACCCAAACTGGGAGCAGGTTCCACAAGAGAGGAGCTGATAACTGAAGACTCTGCCTCCCATTCTACTTTTACAGATTCTCGGAACAACAAGAAAGCCTGCAGTCGGAGAGCAAAGAATTCTGCTAGGATAATATGCTACCATCAGGTCTGCTTGACCTGTCTTTAGGATATGGAGATTGGTGGTTAAGCTGCAGAAATATTAATTCTGTATGTTAACCCTCCTGTTGTCTTCAGATACAGGCACCAAAAAAAACAAAAAAAGGTTTGTCTGAAAAAAAAATCCAAAAATTCAGCAAAAAAAAAAAAAAAAAACAATCCCCACAAACATCTGAAAATGTACTAAACTGTAAGGAAGAAAATTCCAATAATTCCTTAAGTTCCCGTTAAAGTACGGCGGCCCGCGGGCGGGCCGTTTTTTTATCGGTATACGCTTTTTTTGAAATAGAAGGACACTGCAAACACGATTATACAAACACTATACACACATAGAAAGCTGAGATTCTCATGAATCCGCCGGTATAAACCACTTTCAGATGTGATTACCACAGCGGGTAATATAAACACATTTATCCAACAAACAACAAGTCATGTAAACGTGCACAGCTCACCTGTCGACGCAGTTTGGACGCTCGTTTCTGGTCATAAAAGAAGATAATCCACAAAAACTGGCCAGAACCCAAGCTTAGCCATCCAGAGGAAACAATCCAGTATAATACTTTGGCCAAAACATGTCTCGAAATAGGTAAAAAATCCAGAAAACGATCGGCTCCGTGCGCGTGCACGCGGCGCGTGGTGGCGCTGTGCGTTTCATATTCACTGCATCTTTCTATTATAACTTTATCATACACGGTCCTATTCCCTTTGTTCGCGATTCAAAATGGACACTGGAGGCTTCTTTTCCGCTTCAAACCGGACTTCAACCAATCAGGTGACTCGTTTCCGCCTACTTCGGCGATATAGCCAACCATGGCCGAATCTGACAGATATCGATTACATCACTTGATTGACTTGTTTCTCAGCAAATCACGCCGGAGGAAACGTTAGATTGACAGGCCTGGTAGCCAATGAGCTTACTGAATGGCTTGAATATAAATCCCGCCTCTGCCAGCGGCTTTATATGATATTTCATTCGTGAGCTCCGGGCTCCACCTGCTGTTTCTCTGTATTCCTCTCAATCTGTGTGTGTGATCGACACTGAAGCCTATCTGAAGTGATTTTTTGAGTTCTTTATGAGTTTTTGGAATGAAAATAATGTGAAAATGAAGTGAAAATGAATTTATACCATTCTGTAAAGAGTGTGCACAGTGTATAAAGAGTGTATCCAACATTGACAGGGGCGGAGCATATCAGTACGAATACATGTGTGAAACACTCATTTCTTGTAGTATTGCTCTGAAATTTTGACCTGAACTATGTAAGACCCCAGGCTTTTGCAATATTGTGTTTTCAAGCTCTTACAGTGCTGCCACACTGATTTTCAGGCGTTTTATTAGGGAAAAAATGTAGGCGAGAAAAAAATTCATCCTAATTCAGTGTGTGCCAACATGAAATACTCTGTGCCAGTAGCACCTAGAGTAATTCTGACTGCACTGGGTGAAAATTCAGGTTGTCAGCTTTCAAATGAGACCCCAACCATGCATGTACTCCAAACAGTTCAAGAACAGCATTCAATTTACTTTCTGTAAATCTCAGTAGAAATTTCGGGCGGAAATTGCCCAAACCTTAAAGGGTTGTTCTACAAAAAAAACCCCACACATTTAGCAAGACAATTCTTGTAAATATTTTCAAAAAAATTAGTAAAAATCTTTTTTTAAAAAAATCCTATTATCTAACATGATTACGTATCAGCAAAAATATTTTTTTAAGAACATTGACAAAAAAAAAAAAATCCAGCAAATTTCACTGGAAAAGACAGAACTACAACTGTGACTGGAACCAGAACAAAGGTTTTCTTAGAACTCAAGGAGACTCCTAATGGCATGGAGGAAAATCTACATAAAGAATTAGTAACTCACAGAAAGATTCACACTAATAGTGAAACGTTGAAAAGACGAAAAACTCCTAACTAGAACACTCGAGAAAAAGCAGATTCAAAGGTTAACATTAGCAACTGGGCAAAAACTGTGACATCAGAAAACTCGGAACTAGAATTCCTGAACTAGAAACAAGGAAGCTACGAGAACAAACCATGTGGTAGCGTTACATTAGTAAGACTACTTGATGCTCAGACTGGGCTTAGCTGTGACTGAAAGGGGTTGGCAGGGGTCTTTGGATGAAGCAGGAGTCCAGATGGCGTGGATAACCCAATGCGTTGAACGGAGGAGCTGCAGTGGCAGCTTGGACACCAGAGGAGGAACTCTGCACAGGTGAGTTGGTCCAGGTGGTGAACGGAACAGCTGGAGGAAAGTCACAGAAGAGGACAGCAGCCAAACACTGAGCTAACCAGGAGAAACAAAGCAGGCACAGGAGGACCAGATGTGGCTTGTATCACGATCCAGCGCTGAGAGGTGAGTGGCGTCAGGTTATATTGTGAAGCAGGTGGGGTTTGATTGGCTGCATTCCACCTGCTCCTGCACCAGCTGATGATGACTGTAGATAGGAGACACTTGTCGCCGCAGCTCCCAATCATTAAATGTCATGGGCAATCCTTTAACAGATACATTATTTTGAAAGAATTTTCACCAAATACCCAATGCCTTAAAAGTATTTTTCCAGAAGCCTCAGGATTGTATTGTCAGGGCCTCCTCCTCTGCTCCCACCTGACAACCCTTGCTCCCTTTTCTCCTCTGCTGCTGCTGCTGAGTGGAGTCAGCCTCACGGCAATCAGCTCACTCCACAGGATGCGGGCAGCTGTGAGTCGTTCTCATGATTACCACCTCCTCCATAAAGACCGCTCTTACCTTCCACACCTTGCTAGATTGTAAACTCTGCTCTCGCAGTTGGTTGCTTTCTAGCCTTTGCATGATTTTTCATCAACTGCAAAATACTAATCCTGTTCTCCTCCCTCACAGTTCGCCTGACCCAGCTGCCCGGACTCCCTTCTGCACCTCCGATCCTCCCCGCTTTGGTCCCGGATCTCTCTCCCTGGCCGCCAACTCTTGGAACCCCTGCCTTGACTCCCTGACGACTCGGAACCCCTGCCTTGACTCCCTGACGGCTCGGAACCCCTGCCTTGACTCCCTGACGACTCGGAACCCCTGCCTTGACTCCCTGACGGCTCGGAACCCCTGCCTTGACTCCCTGACGGCTCGGAACCCCTGCCTTGACTCCCTGACGGCTCGGAACCCCTGCCTTGACTCCCTGACGGCTCGGAACCCCTGCCTTGACTCCCTGAAGACTCGGAACCCCTGCCTTGACTCCCTGACGACTCGGAACCCCTGCCTTGACTCCCTGACGACTCGGAACCCCTGCCTTGACTCCCTGACGACTCGGAACCCCTGCCTTGACTCCCTGACGACTCGGAACCCCTGCCTTGACTCCCTGACGACTCGGAACCCCTGCCTTGACTCCCTGACGACTCGGAACCCCTGCACCCAGACCCCAGTCCTCGGAACCCAAGCCTCCGGCCCGCTCTCCGCCGCCGGAATCCTCTGTCTCGCCATCCAGACGACCGGAATTCCCGCACTCAGGCCGAGCCCGGAACCAAGCCTCTGATCCGCTCTCTGCCACCGGACCCCTGCCTGCCTATGACCCAGTCCGCTCTGACCCCCAGCACCGCCGCTCCCCCCTCCAGGTCTCCCTCCGGCTTCCCTCACTTCCTCCCTCCCTGTAAATCTGCCTGTTCTCCAGAAATATATCCTTGCCTGAACCAGTTCTCGCCTGCCGCTGTGTGTTCTCTGCTCGGCCCTAACATGTATTTAAACTAAATATGAGATCTTGGCCATTCACGATAGCACACAAACCTTTATTCATAATATTCCAGTAAAAAATGAGGTAAATATAAGGGAGTAACTATCACTAAAATAATTATAAACAGGGAAACTTCTAACATTCAAATTGTTTTGCAATAAAATGTAAAATCAGATGTATGAAGAAAATCAACCAAATTCACTCTGATTTTATTTGGAATAATAACCAACTCTTGATAAAAGGTGATGTGGTAAAATCAGTAGAGGAGGGGGTTTGAATGTCATTGATTTAGAAACAATGAATGGTTCAGTTAAATGAAGGTGGTTACAGACTTTATAAAACATGAACATTATGTGCTTTACTTTACCGCCTCATCTTTTTCTAATGCTACGAGGAATTCATTTCTTTTAAGATTTTTATCCCTTGAGATTACCCTTTAAATGATCAGATTTCCACATGCAGGTGTTATTACATTGGAAAACGCTTTAAAAGCAGAACTTCAGTCCACACAAAGCTACAATATGGAATAACAGGAGTATTTATACAGGAGGAAATCTGTATTTGTGAAGGATTGGATGGAGAAAGGAATTTGGGCTGTAACACTTAATGGAAGAAGAGGGTGATATTTGAAGTTCTATTGATTTTAAAACTAAATTTAATTCAGATTGCTGCTATTAACATTCTCTGGTAATCAAAGTTATTCCAGTGGCTTTGATAAACTTGATCAAATGAATATTATAGTATTCATCTGGAACTCCTGATTCTAATAAGCTGTTTATTGACAGATATACATTTTTAGACATTAAATGTAAGAACAACATTTTGAGGTTATTAGCAACAAAAGAATGTTTTCCTCTTCCCATTAAAAGAGAAGTTTGATCTCCAACATTTTCAAAGACTGACACTATCAAAGTCAGAAGCAGATTTTTGTCTTTTCCTTTATTAGGTAAAATAAAACAAGTTCATTTCTAAACTATTTATGATGTCTATCCATGTAGAGAATGTTTAAGAATGAGATTTAATTTGGATAACACATGCACATTTTGTCATGAAGATACTGAAAGTGAGCGTCAGAGGAACACCACATCCTGATTTTCACTCTCAACATTTGACTTGAAAAAGACACAAACACCACATTTGGCTCCTGGAATAATCACAACGTCCATCTTTGAAGAGGAACAAGTTTACAAGGAATCATTTAGAAGGATTTGACAAAGAAACACATTTAATCCATGAATGTGAAAACATGTTTGTGAGGGACAGAGTCATGGAGAGACTCAACTATCTGTTCAACACCGTTTCTCTACCAGGAGGAGACTCTGGAGACTCAACTCAGCACAGAGACACTGAGGAACCAGGCCTGGACAAGAAGAACCCAAATCCAGGATAGAGAGTTTGAGTGAATGTGGTGTTGAAGGTGTGGAGGTGGATCAGAGAGTCAGAGGAGACTCTGTAGAAGGACAGAGTTCCAGCAGGAACGTCCACATAAACTGAAACTCTGTAAGAGACTGAGGAGGACCTGATGGGTGTTGACGTGTAATAGTGAACAACAGAGTAACCATCATCAGAGCATTGCAGACTCCAGGAATGATCATTAAATCCAAACCAAGACAAACTATTGTTTCCTTTCCTTCTGATTTCTCTGTAACTCACTGATATTTCAACATCTCCTCTCCACTCCACCTCCCAGTAACAGCGACCAGTCAGACCAGTTTCACACAGCAGCTGTTTCCAGTAGTCAAACCTGTCTGAATGATCAGGATACGACTGATCCTCCTCCACAAATGTCACCTTCCTGTTGTTGTCAGACAGTTTGAGTTTTCTATTTACTGTGTTTATGTCGACTGTGAGTTGACAGGAATCTGATGGAGAGAACAAACAACACAGCTGCAGTTATTGATGGATCATGTGATCAGTATTAAAGCTTTGATGATGACCTCAGAGATGTGACACTTTGAAGATGCTTGAATGTGCTGCTTTGTTTCCATCAATCCATTAAAACACACTTACACTTCCTCAGACCTGGTGTCAACCATCGGACTCCAGCAGGCGTCACCCTGAAAGGAGGAGGACGGTCAGAGCAGCAGAGACTCTTTCAGCAGCACACATGGACATTACATGGCTCTCACACTGTTCCACTGATAAAGGACCAGTCCAACATGGAGACACAGACACCTGAATGCAGCATCTCTAAAGTCCTGTCCTGTGCTCGTCCTATTCCAGCTCAGTTTAAACTCATTATTCAGCTTTACTCATTTATGGTTCCTCTTTTCATGGAGCTAGGCTAACAGTTTACCCTGTTTCGTGTCGTTGTGCTAAGCTAGTTTTAACGACCTGGTTTCTAAACCGGAGTTGGACAGCTAGCTCATCAGCTTAGCGTGGCTCACTGTTGGTAACAAATTGTATTCAGAGTCCAGACCAACTGCGGTGGAGAACGAGGAACTTTTTTCAAGCTCTGCAGCACACTGTACACAAACTCAGCTTCTCCAGTGCGCCGTGACTGCAGCTGCACCGTACACGTCACCCTTCTTCAGCTTCAGCTTCAGGATGATATTTTGCTGAGAATGTCTGTCTGTCTGTACCTGAGAGTTTCCAGTCTACAGTGTGGATCCTCCACTTTCGCTCTCAGCATCTTCTCTCCTGAGTCTCCTGGATGGTTGTAGCTCAGGTCCAGCTCTCTCAGATTTGAGGTCTTCAAGCTCAGAGCTGAGGCCAGAGAAGCACAGCCTTCCTCTGTGACCAGACAGCCTGACAGCCTGCACACACAAAACAACACAAACCTGACGGACAACACTTGGATGGATGTTTCTCACTCCTTCTTTTCTTCTTTGTCTTTAACCTACATTTTGCTGCACATTTCATGCATCTTAAGCAAATCAACAATCTCAACAATGATTAGTGGGATTTAATCATGTAAAAAATAAACCCTGACAAAGTCCTGCACAAGTTCAGTAAAAGCTCATTTGATGAATCCCATCAGCAGAAATGATTCTTCTCAGATTAGCTGTTTATCCACTGATAGAAATCACATCAGTTTGAAAGTGTGAGTCCTGACCTGAGAGCTTCCAGTTTACAGTGTGGACTCTCCAGTCCAGCAGAAAGACTCTTCACTCCTGAATCCTGCAGGTTGTTGTTACTCAGGTCCAGCTCTGTCACACTGGAGGACTGGGAGCTGAGGACTGAGGACAGAGCTCCACAGCTTCTCTCTGACAGATTACAGCCACTCAGTCTGAAGAGACAAAGAGAAGAAGATAAATAATACATTTAGTCCATTATTTTCTATCCTGCTGTAAAGACAGCAGTGAATTTAACAACAAATACATCCCACTATGTCCAGGATACAGCAGCACTGAGGACAGTCCTTTGCAATAGTATTTAAATGTGAAAATAATCCAAAGTGTAGCACATTACAGTATTCAGATTACTTTGAAGTTCAGCAGTGAAGTATTTCATCTGATTAAAAAACAAACTGACAGTTTAGATGTTTTTTTTATTTCTTTTTTGTTTATTTTTTTTTCTCTGCCCCTTCGTTGTGTAGGCATGTATTATATTTATTTATTTATTTATTTTTTGCTTGAACAATTTTGTGCATTTCATATGCTAACCCGGGAGTAGGGTGGGGGAAAGGGGGTTAACAGGGTGAAAACAAAAACAACAGAGGCAGTAATCTACTATGCTATTCCTATCGATGGATTTATTTTATTTTATTTTATTTCCATTTCCTTTCTCGTCTGTCTTAACTGTTGTCTGTTAAAAATCAATAAACATTTGATCACAAAAGATTTAATAAATCATAAATACAGGCCAAACAGTAAGAAATGATTCCAATAAAGGTCAGTACATCTTTCATTGCTGTCATTAGAATGTTGGATTTTTTCACTACTTTCTTTGTCCACCTTTATTTTTAATGACACATTTAATCCTCCTCAGCATGAAGAAACCACATTTCTGCAGAGATGTTCCACCATCTTCAGAGACTATGTCTTCATCTGCTCTTTGTTGGAGGGTTTGTGTTGCTCTACCTTTGTTTTTAAAATACCCCAAAGTTGGGCCTCAGTCATCCACATGTTGAAGACAACATGGAGGAGATACGCAAATCTCTGAGATTTATGTCCAAGGAGCTCTATCGAATCTCAAGGCAGCAGACAACGCTCATGGAACTGATGACTGAAGTGAAATTACTGAAGAATCTCGTGAAGGAAAATGATGCTCAAATCGCAGTTCTTGAGCGAAAGATAAATGACCTGGAACATTATAAATGCCAAACCACGGTCTTATGCCAAAGCTGCGGCCGCAGAAAGAAGCGGTAAGGACGCCAACATTGAAGACCCATAGTTGCTTGAAATGCAAGTTATAAACTTTCTCAAAAGCAAATACATCCACCTTGACATTAACAATATTGCTGTGTGCCATACCCTACCTAGTACGGACCACAACGCTAAACCTGCGTTCATTGTTAGGTTTGTAAACCGAAAGCTTAAAGTTGAGCTGATGATGCAGGGGAAGAAATTAAAAGGATCAGCTTGTTTACCTGAATGAGCACTTGACAGCTAAAAATGCTGAGATCGCCCGAGCAGCCCGCAACCTCCAGAAACTTAACAAAATAAAAGCAACCAGGAACTGCAAAGTGTTAATACGGTTGAATGGATCCACCCCAGAAGAATCCACAATAATAATGGAAAGGGAGCTCAAAGATACTGACCATTATAAACAGATATTGTTTATGATACAATTTACCTAGAAAGAGCTACACAAAAAGGACTATTTCCTTTATTTTTCAGTTTTCTCCTTTTTTTCTTTTTGTTTTTACATTCATCTTTATACTATTGACTTTCTGGTCTGTTTTTCTTTGACCACTGATAAGGACCTTTATTTATTCCCATTTTTTGTGGATCAATGCCTTCATCTTTTGTTCCAACTCAGTTAATTTCTGAGACTGGATTAAGGACTTGATTTTGTCTTCTATTTTATTTTATGGTTGTTATTTCTTTGCTTATCTGCTATGAATGGGACTCAACAAATTAATGTCTTTGCGCATGGAAGATAAAATGTCTGCATCCAATGGGGTTTGAAGGTTCTTTCATAGTTGTTGATGATCAACAATGCTGTGATATTGTTGATGGGATAACTTGTAGGAGCTTCTCTCCAGACCAAGTAAAAAATTCTACCAATACTCACAACTTGCTGCACATAAACACCAGAAGTCTAAAAAAACATCAGGCTGAGCTAATTTCCCTTCTGTCCATCACTGACTGTGGCTTTGAGGTTGTGGGTTGTAGCTAGACCTGGCTTCATGAGACTTCTCATTTGGATACCTTAAGTACTGATGGCTACACTTGAATTAATAATAATAGATTAAATAGGAATGGTGATGGTGTATGTCTATACACAAATTCAAAGCTTACTGCTGTGATCCATGAAGATCTGGATATTGGTGATGGTCATTCTGAATCCCTATTTATAAAGCCAACTTTGAATTATGCAAAAACTCTTATAGTTGGAGTTATCCATTGTCCCCTTGATTCTGACCTCAATACTTTCTTGCTGAAATTTGACAAACTTCTTTATCATATTAATGACAGCAAGAAGGAGTGTGTTATTCTAGATGACTTCAACATTGACATTGCTAAGGACAATACTGTCCAACTTGAATTCCTAAATATAATTTATTCATCCTCTTTTTCCCTACAATTGATACTAGAATCACAAACTGCACACAGTCTACCTTTAGCAACATCATCACTAATATCCACAGTCATCGCCTAACATCTGGCGTGATGATCACTGATGTTACCGTCCACTTCTCCATAATATTATCTGCTGATATACAAAATAAATATTCACCAGTTTCTACAATTCTACAAAATTTCTTGGTATCCACTTTGATGGATTTCTTAATTTTAGGTACCACATTGATGTGTTAATCAACAAACTGTCAAAATATTGTGATTTATTTTTTAAACTAAGACATTATCGCCCACTGTCTGCTCTTCTTACTCTGTATCGATACATCACTGAACTAATTATTAGCTGTTGTAATATAATATGGTGTAACACTTTTCCAGGTCATCTCATCAAACTATACTCTTTACAAAAGAAAATAATTTGTGCTTTTACTTGAATCAGAATCAGAATCAGAGAATTTATTGTCATTGCACACTTTAGTATACAACGAAATTACATTTGAGCTGCCCTGCCAATGGCAGCTCCGGCTGCTGCGCCGTAAGCGCGCCACCTGTATGTAGGAAATGAGAAAGAAAAGAAAAAGAAGAGACATTTGGTGAGGGTGGCCGAGGGTAAAATAATAAAAAAAAAAGGTTCATTAAACAAAATGAAGCCTCCAAGGTTGGGAAAATTCAAATTGAGAAGGAACCTGAAAAAAAACAAACCCGCAACAGACAAAGCATAACAATAGACAAGGTTAACTGGGGTAAGGGTGAAGGGTAATGGGACGGGGAGCTCAGCTCAGTAGTCAGTCACTCATCCAGCTGCTGCTGCCATGGGTGGCGCGCTGCATGCATGGGATTCCAACCCCTGTGCGTTGCTGTTGGGAAGCTGCTGGTGGCGGCCTTGACGGACGAGACGAGACAAAGTATGCAGCAAGCAGAAACATAAGGATGTGGGGGAGAAGACACAGAGAGAGACGGAGAGAAGAAAAGTGCGACCGCCTCCTTCAGGAGCAAGGGCAAGGGCTTATGCAGCTCCTTCTGGCCCTATTTTCCTCTCTTGATCTCCTGAGGCTTTCTGATTTTAACATCTATCGCAATGCATGTATTATGCATCAGGTTATCAACCAACTTAAACGTTTATGTGAGCTCATCTCAATCTCCCGTCCCCTGCACACTCGTAACACCAGGAAAAAATACTATATATATTGGAGAAGAAGTGTAAACTTGAATATACCAGCCTGAGTTTTGCTTGCAGGAATGAGATAGATAGGTTCATTAAACTATCACAGTCCTTTTCTGCCTTCAAAACTAACACTATTCTCTTCCTATGTATAATCTCCAACAAAATCATGTATTGTTTGGAAAAGATGCTGTCTGTATATGTGTGTGTGTGGTGTATGCTGATGGAGTTGGGATGAGGGGAATGTGGGTGATGATGTTTTTGGTTGCTTGGTTCCAATAACTATAAGCATTGTTGCTTCCCTGGGGTTCTCTTTCATGTACATCTGTTGTAAACTGCTTTGGTAGAATATATGCATCTTTCTTTGAGCATGAATAAAATATATCTGAATCTTAAGTTCCTGTAGTGGAAGAGGCCTCATTAAGAGAAACTAATGCTAAAGGTCAGTAACACAACTGATCTGAGTCATGCAAATACAGAAACCTCCCAACTCAGCTGTTCTGCTCATCATGAATAAAAACACATTTTAAATGGTCATCAGTTTCAAAGTGTGAGTCCTGACCTGAGAGCTTCCAGTTTACAGTGTGGACTCTCCAGTCCAGCAGAAAGACTCTCCACTCCTGAATCCTGCAGGTTGTTGTTACTCAGGTCCAGCTCTTTAACTCTGGAGGACTGGGAGCTGAGGACTGAGGACAGAGCTCCACAGCTTCTCTCTGATAGATTACAGCCACTCAGTCTGAAGCGAAAAAAAAGCAGATTATACTGATGAAACAGCAGGAAAATGAAAAATATCTTCAGACAAAGAGAAGAAAAGAAGCAATACATGAAGTCCACTATTTTCTGTCATGTTGTAAAGATAGCAGTGAATTTAACAACAAATATATCCCACTATGTCCAGAATACAGAAGTGGTGAGGACAGTCCTCTGCAATATTTTTTAAATGTGAAAATAATCCAAAGTGTAGCACATTACAGTAATCGGATTACTTTAAAGCTGAGCAGTGAAGTATTTGATCGAATTAAAAAAAACAGACAGTTTAGGTTTACTAAATGAAGAATACAGGCCAAACAGTAAGAAATAAATCCAATAAAAGTTCATTACTGTCATTAGAATGTTGGACTTTTTCACTACTTTCTATGTCCACCTTTATTTTTGATGACACATTTATTCCTCCTCAGCATGAAGAAACCACATTTCTGCAGAGATGTTCCACCATCTTCAGAGACTATGTCTTCATCTTCTCTTTGATGGAGGGTTTGTGTTGCTCTACTTTTGTTTTTAAAATACCCCAAAGTTGGTCAGAACAAACATCTTCTAATCTCCAGTCCTTGTTCTTCAGGTTCCTTCACTTCTACTTGTGCTGTTGAGACTCAGGCTTTGATTTTCACTGTCACATAAATCCCACAGGAACCAAACTAAGGATCTCCAAACTCGTGTTGAAACTGTTAATCTCCACTCTTGATGAAGTCTGGACTCCTCATTCACTCTCAGTCTCAGGAGACACTCTGCTGCCCAGTGATTGGCTCTCAGTCCCTGGAGTCTGAAAGGAACCAACAACCTTTTAACAGCCTTACATCTAAAAAGTGTAATAGGGTCCCTATAAGGGTGTTGCTCCTCTTCAGAGAGAGCAGAGAGACCATGAACTTCACCACAGGTGGAATGGATGTTCTATCTTTCACCAAGACTTCAGTTGATGGGACTCAGCCATCGGCAGCAGGAAGACTGGACTGACCTTACCCACAGACCAGAGGACATGAGGACACTGCTTATCAACAGCCATGATGACAGTCCTCACCTGGAGGGCTGCTGCTTCACTCCATCATTTTTGACAGACCTGGAGTCCTGGAAGCTGCTGTTCCAGGAAGTCTTTCCAGAAATCTTCAGCCAGTATCTGAGTATGTTGTCACTATCTTCAACCCAAAATCTCAGTTCCTCATAAACAATCACCTGAGGTAGGGACGTGTCCTGCCACCTGGTGAAGACAGAGTTGGGAGTGATGGGATCAGGGTCCACAACATCTGAGGAGGTGAACCCAAGAGGATCTGAACTGAGGATCACTTTGATCTCAGTGAAGACTGAAGGCAACATTGCTTCAGTGGCTGTTTGGGCTCCAATGGTGAGAAAGAATTGAACCTCAACCTCAAATAAGAATGTGAACAACAGTACAACTGTCCACCAGCTGAACTGCACCGAGTTCAGTCATTGAACAAACTGAACATTCTACAGTTTTATTCAGCAGACGCTTTTATCCAAAGACACGAACATCTCAGAGGAGAAACAGCACAAGCAAGGATCTAGTCAGGAGAAAACAAACTGGAGAAGATCCACAAAACAAGTTCAAGTGTGAACATGAAGAGACTTCCGGTTGAGTGAATGCTGGCGCATTTGGCTGCCACTACTCACTGGCAACTTTTAAGAGTTTTTTACGGTTCTCCAGCCACATTCCAACCGTTTCTCTACTCGACTGGGAATCTTAACCCTCCTCTACCGCCTGATGTTCCTCATTTTTGCTGGCATAGCCCCATACTGCTGTGATAGCAGGCTAACTATTGCCTACCTGCTTGGCTCACCACCCGGCTCCACGTCTTTGGCTTTCTCCACCGTTTCGCTATGTTGGCTAGTAGGGCTTTTGTGTGGTCCCTACTGGTCTGGACTGTCCTGGTTCTCCTCCATCTACCGGTGGAGGGACTACTCCAATTTTCGCCGGCAGAGCTTCTCAGGCTTCACTTCCAGCAGTCCAGATCTCCTCCGGCAGCTCTGCTTCTCCACCCGGACATCAGCGTTCCGCAACCCCCGAGGTACTGGGTTTCCACTTCACTGGCTCCAAAGGGATTACCTCCTTCTGGTCCTCCACTCGCCGACCACCCAGAAACACCGGCCGGTCTGTCAACCACAGTGTGTCAGCCCGCCTGGCTAGACCGGCTAATGCTCCTCTCTCCAGCGACAACACAGACGTCAGCTGCGGTCTGCTGAACATCTGCTCTCTCACAGCAAAGGCCATCTCCTCCAGGATCTCCTTACTGACTGTAAGCTTGATTTTCTCTGTTTAAATGAGACTTGGCAAATACCTGGTGACTTCCCCCAACTTAATAACTCCACTCCTCCGCGGTTTGTTTACATTTGCAAACTTCGCGGCTCCGGTCGCAGAGGGCGTCTCGCGATACTGTATCACGAGAAGTGGAAGGTCGTTCCAGTTTCTCTGCCTCCTCTCTCATCAATAGAATGCCTCGCTTGTCAAATCTCCGGATCCACTCCTACAATCATCGCCACAGTCTATCCCCAAGCCGCACACTGACTTTTTAAATTAATTCTGTGGCCTTCTCACCCACCTTTCCTCTCTCTCCCCAAATGTAATTCTGCAGGGAGATTTCAACATATACATGGACAATACTGCTCTCCCCCTCACCAAAGACTTCTCGTAATCGCTCGACAGTTTTGGTTTTCAGCAGTTCTCTGACTTCCCCACACACATAAAAGGACACATCCTGGACTTAATTTGTTGCTCCGGTCTCACCCCCTCCAACTGTACTGCTGATCAGCTCCTTATTACGGACCATTTCCTCCTCTCATTTGATGTCACCCTCCATCTCTCCATCTCTAAGACCCCCCGTGCCGTCGCATTCTGTAACATCACGGCCATTAAAACTGACTCCCTCTCATCCTCCATTGCCAAACTGAAACCAGACTCTTCCTCCACCCCTGACGATCTGATCAACCTTTACAATAACAGCCTCACTAACATTCTCAGCTGGCTCGCTCCTGTCAAAATCCGCTCTGTTTACTTCATTTGGTCTACTCCCTGGTTCACTCCCGATCTCAGTGCCATCAAGTCCAAAAATCGACAGCTTGAAAGACTTTACAGGAAATGTGGTCTCACCATCCAAAAGACATGTATACTGCTCAGCTATCTCATTACAAGGACTCCATCTCTCTAGCTAAATCCCAATACTACTCTGGACTCATCTGCTCAAATGTAGGCAACACAAGGACTCTCTTTTCCGTTTTCAATAGCCTCATCCAACCCCCGACTCCCTACCCCCCCTCCCCCACCTCTACTCCCACGACACCTGTAATTCTCTCCTCCAGTTCTTCAATGAAAAGGTCATAAAAATCCACCAACATCACTACCTCACCCCTCCCCTCCTCTGAACTTTCTCCCCCGTCATCCATTTTCCACTTTTGAACTCCCTGATCCCTCAGTAATTTCTGAGTTTATCATCATGTCCAAGCCTTCCACATGCCAACTGGATCCCCTGCTAACAGCCCTGGTCAAATCCTGCCTCCCCTCTCTGCTCCCCATCATTTCAGCCATCATCCATTCCTCACTGTCCTCTGGTATTGTTCCCACTCACTTCAAATCTGCAGCTGTCAGCCCCATCCTTAAGAAGTCTGGTTCAGATCCCAATAATTTTAATAACCTCCGCCCCATTTCTCACCTTCCCTTCATCTCCAAAATCCTAGAGAAAATTGTTGCCTCTCAGCTCCACACCCATCTCACACAAAACTGCCTCTATGAACAATACCAGTCCGGCTTCCATCCACGCCACAGCACTGAAACAGCCCTGATTAAGATTACAGATGACCTCCTTATGGCATCTGACTCCGGTTTACTCCAAATACTCATCCTCCTTGATCTGAGTGCGGCCTTCGACACCGTTTCTCATCCCATCCTCCTCAGTAGACTTTCCTCCATCGGCATCACTCACACCCCCCTTCACTGGTTTCACTCCGACCTCACTGGCCGCACTCAGTTCATTCAGCTCAAGTCCTTCACCTCACAGCCCTCCCCTGTCACTTCTGGTGTGCCCCAGGGCTTTGTCCTGGGGCCCCTCCTCTTCATCATATACCTCCTCCCCCTTGACAATATCTTCTGTAAATATGGTATCCACTTTCACTGCTTCACGGATGACACCCAGCTCCATCTTTCCAGTAAATCTAACTCCACCCTCCCTCCCTCCTCCCTCACCCACTGCCTTTCTGAGATCAAATCCTGGCTCACTGCAAACTTCCTCAAATTTAATAGTGATAAAACTGAACTACTTCTAGTTGGCACTAAATCCACCCTATCCAAAGCTGACAGTTTCTTTCTCACCATAGACAGCTCCACAGTGTCCCCCTCCTCTCAGGTAAAGAGTCTGGGTGTCATCCTCGACAGCTCACTTTATTTTCACTCCCACATTAATAACATCACTCGGTCTGCTTATTTCCATTTATGCAACATTAATCGTCTCCGCCCCTCCCTCACCCCTCATACCATGGCCATTCTAGTTCACAGCCTTGTCACCTCCAGTATTGATTATTGTAATTCCCTCCTCTTTGGTGTCCCCCAAAAATCCCTCCATAAACTCCAACTGGTCCAAAACTCTGCAGCCCGTATCATTACCCGTACTCCCTACTTTCACCACATCACCCCCGTCCTCCAGCAGCTTCACTGGCTCCCGGTCGATTTCCGCATCATGTTCAAAATCCTTCTGTATACATATAAAGCCATGCACAACCTCGCCACCCAGCCCCAGCAGATACAGTCCGCTTTCATTCATTTCATTCTTGTAAGTGAATGACAGGTGTCATGTCCCGCCCCTGTGATTTACTGATCATTTGGGCTAACTTCAGTCAGCCCACAGGCCACTGACTTTTGACCAATAGCAGCGAGTTAACACAGCGTTGGCTTTCATTCATTTCGTTCTTGTAAGTGATTGACAGGTGTCATGTCCTGCCCCCATGATTTACTGATCATTTGGGCTAACTTCAAGAAGCCCACAGGCCACTGACTTTTGACCAATAGCAGCGAGTTAACACAGCGTTGGCTTTCATTCATTTCGTTTTTGAAAGTGATTGACAGGTGTCATGTCCCGCCCCGTGATTTACTGATCATTTGGGCTAACTTCAGGCAGCCCACAGGCCTTGACTTTGATCAATAGCAGCGAGTTGACAGAGCGGTGCTGCTATTTGTGTCAGAGTTGGGACGGAGGGAGAAAAGGTTAAGCTATGGCGGGCGTTAGCATAAACGAGGTGGATTATTTGCTTTCGTGTCCATTTTCCTCAATGTCTTTGGAGGAAAAGCTGGAAGTTAAGAGACTGGGATCACATCGGCCAAAAGATGTTCAAATAACTCAACGGGACAAACGACAAAATCGTAAGTTTTGCGTGACTTGGTTTGACAGAAAGGACTGGCTAACGGCGAGTGTAGCTAAGAATTCACTTTTCTGTTTCCCATGCTTACTTTTTGGAGGAGATACCGCATGGACTGAAAAAGGAATTGGGGAATTGAAACATTTGTTGGGCAAAATTAGAAAACATGAATCCAGCACAAGTCACATCGGAAACAGCATCAAGCTGTCCATGTTAGAAAAGGTGAACATCGCCTGTCAGCTGGATGAGGGCCACCGCATTGCTGTACAGAGGCACAACGAGCTGGGGAAAAAAAATAGACATTCATTATCAAGGATTGTGGACTGTATTAAATTTTGTGGAGCACACAAGCTAGCTTTACGGGGGTCTGACGAATCCCCCACTTCAACCAAACACAGCGTATTTCTGGACCTGGTTGACCAATTTTCTTTTTTAGATAGCCAGTTAGCAGATCACCTGTCAAACACAAGTTGCAAAGTACACGTCCAAGACTAGCCAAAATGAGTTGCTTGCTTATATGTTAGCTGTTTATGAAAAAAAGTGACTGATGAAATATCGCACACAGCATTTGTGGCTCTGCAAGCTGATGAGACAACTGATGTGGCATGTGTGAGCCAGTGCATAATTGTGCTCAGGTACATCACTGAAGGCTCTGTTGTGGAAAGGTTTCTCGGATTCTCACTCTTAGTGGACAGAACTGCAGAGGGACTTGAAAAACTCCTGAAGGAAAAGCTCCAGCCACATAAACTGGAAAACAAACTGATCACACAGACTTATGATGGAGTAGCTGTGATGAGCGGCGCATCATCAGGCCTGCAGGCCAGATTAAAGGAAACATTCCTTCACGTGCACTTTGTGCACTGTTATGCCCACCAGTTAAACCTGGTCATGCAACAGGCTTGCTCATCAATCACACCCGTCAGAATATTTTTTGCCAACATCTCGGCGTTTGCTACATTTTTCTCCAAGTCACCAAAGAGAACTGCAGTCCTGGATGAAGTGTGCGGCAGGAGGATCCCAGCCTCAGGACAAACAAGGTGGAACTTTAAAAGTTGCACTGTCCACACCGTGTTTGAACATCAGGACACTTTGAAACAGTGTTTTGAAAAAATCCGGAACAATGAATCATGGGACAGCGTCTCAATCCAACAAGCCCAGGGCCTGTCCACAATGCTGGCTGATGTGAACTTCCTTTTCTTTTTTATCATTTTTTCACTCTGCTCTCCTACATGTGGATATCCTATACCGCATCCTTCAGAAACGAAGCACTGACTCTCTCAAAACAAGGCAGGCCCTGGAGAATTTTTCCTGCTCCATAGCTGAAGGAAAAGCTGACCGCTGATGACACCCAGGTACATCCAGATGCAGACACAGCTGCTGCAGCAACCCCGCGGAGGCGGCGGCGGTCCGAGAATGTTTCAGTGGCTGCACAGTGCTGTGAAATAATGATGGAGCAATCAAAGTCTCGCTTTGGAAAGGCCCGACACTTACAGTCTTTTGAGCTTATTGACCCTGAACTGTTTCCGTTGTTTAAGATTGACTTCCCACAGAAGCAGCTGAACATCGCAAGTGAACATTTTCCAATGATCTGCAAAGAGAAATTGAAAGGTGAGCTGACTGTGATGTACAGTAATGCGGAGTTTGCGGGGTTAAAGTCGGCTTTGTCACTTTTGAGGATGCTGACAAAGAACAACTTTCAGAGCACTTTTTCTGAGACACTGAAATTAACACAAATAGCCATAACAACTCCGATGACATCGGCAGAGTCAGAGAGCTGCTTCAGTACGCTCAAGAGGATTAAATCGTTTCTCCGAAGTACGATGGGGCAGGACAGATTGAACACACTTGCCACGCTGTCTATCGAGAAGGACTTCATCCAAAAATTACCAGACTTCAATGACATGGTGATTAACCTGTTTGCATTCCAGAAAGGCCATTGATGTGAGCTTATTTTCAAATAAGGTAGGCCCATGTTGACCTGTTAAAGGACTGTGACACCTTGTTTTTGCTGAGGTCATCTGTTGTACTGAAGGCGTTTTGCACTACATGTCGCCAAACAGTTGGAATAAGACAGTTGCAGCAGGCTATCTGTGGGCAGTCGTTGCAGTTGGAACACGTTTTGTAGTGGTGTGTGCGTGTGCGAGAGAGAGAGAGAGAGAGAGAGAGAGAGAGAGAGAGAGAGAGAGAGAGAGAGAGAGAGAGAGAGAGAGAGAGAGAGAGAGAGAGAGAGAGAGAGAGAGAGAGAGAGAGAGAGAGAGAGAGAGAGAGAGAGTGAGTGAGTGAGTGAGTGAGTGAGTGAGTGAGTGAGAGTGTTGATGTAGAGCACTAATGATTAACCATTTAATCGATATTATGCATTTGTTAGCCCATCCAACAAATTTCACCACCAGCCACCACTGAACACAACTGATCTGAGTCATGCAAATACAGAAAACCTCCCACCTCAGCTTTTCTGTTCATCATGAATAAAAACACATTTTAAATGGTCATCAGCTGAACAGGTTGATGAGTCCTGACCTGAGAGCTTCCAGTTTACAGAGTGGACTCTTCAGTCCAGCAGAAAGACTCTCCACTCCTGAATCCTGCAGGTTGTTGTTATTCAGGTCCAGCTCTGTCACACTGGAGGACTGGGAGCTGAGGACTGAGGACAGAGTTCCACAGCTTCTCTCTGACAGAAAACAGCCACTCAGTCTGAAGAGACAAAAAGCAGATGACACTGATGAAACAGCAGCAAAATGAAAAAGGATCTTCAGTCTCCAACTACTTACACAACTTTGTTGGAGGCTTTGACCACTGGCAGCAGCCTCAGAAGAGCCTCCTCTGAAGCAGAGTATTTCTTCAGGTCAAACACGTCCAGATGTTCTTCTGATGACAGTAAGATGAAGACCAGAGCTGACCACTGAGCAGGAGACAGTCCATCTGTGGACAGACGTCCTGATCTCAGGGACTGTTGGATCTCCTCCACTAGAGAAACATCGTTCAGCTCATTCAGACAGTGAAACAGATTGATGCTTCTCTCTACAGACATATTCTCATTGAGCTTCTCCTTGATGTACTCCACTGTTTCCTGATTGGTCTGTGAGCTACTTCCTGTCTGTGTCAACAAGCCTCGTAGGAGATTCTGATTGTTCGGCAATGACAGACCCAGGAGGAAGCGCAGGAACAAGTCCAGGTGTCCGTTTGGACTCTGTAAGGCCTCGTCCACTGCTCTCTGGTAGAAATCTGTTGTAGCGTCAGTCCACCAGAAACGCCTGTCCATACGTCTGTACATGAGAGTGTCTGTCTGCACCTGAGAGTGTGCCGTTTGTTCTTTGTCCAGCAGGTTGATTCCAGACTCGATGAAAGTTAGATGGACATGAAGAGCAGCCAGAAACTCCTGAACACTCAGATGAATGAAGCAGAACATCTTGTCTTTCTGTTCCCGTCTTCGCTCTTCTTTGAAGATCTGTGTGAACACTCCTGAGTACACTGAGGCTTCACTCGCATCGATGCCACTTTCTCTCAGATCTTTCTCATAGAAGATCAGGTTGCCATTTTGCAGCTGTTCAAAAGCCAGTTTAGCTAATGACTTAATATACGGAATGCCCTTCTCTTGACTGTACTTTCCTTTTGTGTGATCAATCTGAAATTTTAGAAACTCTGCATACATCTCAGTCAGGGTTCTGGGCAGCTCTCCTCCCTCTCTGGTTTCCAGCAGCTCCTCCAGGACTGTAGCAGTGATCCAGCAGAACACTGGGATGTGGCACATGATGTGGAGGCTTCGTGACTTCTTCATGTGGGAGATGATGCTGTCAGCCTGCTCCTCATCTCTGGATCTCTTTCTGAAGTACTCCTCCTTCTGTGGGTCAGTGAACCCTCTGACCTCTGTCACCATGTCCACACAGTCAGGAGGGATCTGATTGGCTGCTGCAGGTCGTGTGGTTATCCAGAGGCGAGCTGAACGCAACAGTTTCCCACTGATAAGTTCCTTCAGCAGGACTTCTATTTTAGTTGACTTTGTTACATCCAGGGAGCGAATGTGGTCAACACCAAAGTCCAGATGCAGGCGACTCTCATCCAGTCCATCAAACACAAACAGCAGTTTGAATCTGCTCTTTTGGTAGCTGCTGTTTCCTGATGATTGCAGAGCTGTAAAGATGTAATTCAGAGCCTCCACTGTGACGTCTTTAGTTTCTGGGATACAGACATGAATGAGCTCTGCCAAACCAAACTCTTTTCCCTGCAGTGAATTCAGGGCACGGAAAGTGAATGGGAAAATAAGATGCACATCTTGATTGGTTCTTTCTTCAGCCCAGTCCAAAATAAACTTGCGCACGAGGAATGTTTTTCCAATCCCTGCAATTCCATTGGTCAGCACTGTTCTGATGGGTATGTCTTTTCCAGAAGGATGCTTGAAAATTTCTCTGGGTTGGATAGGTGTTTCTGTGTCTGATGGCTTCCACACCTTATCAATCTGCAGAACCTCATGCTGTGTGTTGACATGCACGTCACGGCCAGCTGTGATGTACAGCTCTGTGTAGACATCAACCAGAAGCTGCTTATCTGCTGCCCACCCCTCTGTTGTAACCTTAAACGTATCGAAGTTTGATTGAAGTGTCTGTTGGTAATATCTGATGTGACGTGGTTCTGGTACCGGAACAGTTTCATCTGTGTCAAACATGAAGGGAACAATGTGAGGTGTGTGTCTACAGAAACCTCTGCTGTTGTTGGAAAAACAACCTTCAGACCGACATTCTATGAACAGTCATAGCACGTTACAGTGTGTCGTGGAAACAGAAATAAGTTTGAGCTGCTGAGAGCTCAGAGTCAGATGACACCACATTACTATTATTATTTAAATGTGAAATATTTTATTGTTTGATTAACTGAGTGATTGTATTTTTAGAATTGTATGTCATTGTAATTTTTTAGGACCCCAGGAAGAATAGCTGCAGCTTATGCTGTCGCTAATGGGGATCCAAATGAATAAACATAAACATAAACATTACTACAGACTGGGATAGTCAGAGTTTAAGGCTCCATATTATGAAGTAGTATGTTCTAATTGTATGAACACTGCAGGACATAGTGAATAGTTTGTGAGGTCAACTGTAGTATGTATTTAAACGAAAAGGTTTGTGATTTGAAATGCAGTTGCTTCAACAGCATTGCTCTGTCCTTCCTGGGAACTGATTGGTCAGCTTCCCTCTGGTTGGAAACTGCAGGACCACTCCCAGCTAAACAAAATGAATGAAGAATCTTCAGAAACTGTCTGATTGGCTCATAATTTGGTGAGCACAGATGGGACATGCTTTGCTTCCACAGAAGGTCAGCTCATACAGAACTAATTTTGGTGTTCTATCAAGGTTCAAACAGCAGGGGACAGCATTCAGTCAGTAGGGTTGATCAGTAGATTTTACAGAGGAACTGACCTTCCATGTGGACTCAGGAAAAACTGACAGAACCTGAACTCTATCAAACTGTGGCAGCACCATCGTGCATCTTTCTGACTGTAATGATATCATGTTGTTCTTGTCTTGTGACTGACCTTCTGGTCCTGAGCTGCTGGCAGGCAACTTCTGCAGCAGATCATTCCTGTGGATCTTCTCTAAAACCACCCTGGTCATCTGCACAGCTCTTTGATCTCCATAAGTCTCCACCATCAAATCCACAGTTTCGCATCTTTTTGGTATCTGTAGTTGGTTCTCTCTGATGGCTGGGAGGCCTTCAACAATGTTGGGCTGCTGCAGGAACCCATGGAATGTAGACAGCTCATCATCATCCAGATCATCCAGAATGTTTTTGAGGACCTCTGATGTCATCGTGGCTCCCTGATAAAGTCAAAGAATATGTCAGCAGTTAATGAACAGTTGAGTTGTTGTTGTGCTGGAGGTTGTTGTGTAGCAGCAGGACTGTAGTTAATCCTACAGGATCACTGACAGCAATACTGAGAGGAACCAGCAGGGGGCGCTCACTGCTGTCTGTTAAATAATACTCATGGAAGTCACTCTGCAGTCACTGGACCACAACACAAAGATGATCCCACATTATTACACTTTGACCAACAGAGGCTCCAAATAAACATGAACTCTGATCCTTCACAGAACAAGTCCAGGATCAGAGTCAGACTGGAGTCCAGGATCAGAGTCAGACTGGAGTCCAGGATCAGAGTCAGACTGGAGTCCAGGATCAGAGTCAGAATGGAGTCCAGGATCAGAGTCAGAATGGAGTCCAAGGATCAGAGCCTCATATCAGGTTTTATACTTTTATACTGAGCCTGTTCAGAGTCCAGACCAAACACTGACTGCTACTGAACAGCTCATTACTGCAGTAAATGTCTCTGACGGACTCCACATATTTTACCAGTACTGGCACTGCTTATCGATACTCCTCTCTGTAATTTGGTTCAGAAAATAAAGACATGACAAGAAAAACTCAGAAAAAAAAATCTGATTATTTTTAACACAAACTGGGCAACTCAACTTCTTGAATGACTTCTTATTGATTCTGCCCATTCAAATATCCTTTGACAAATTATTCCCACAAACTGACAGAGCCTTCTGTGGGACTTATCATGCAGCTGATTCTTAGACTGAGCTGAGCTGCACAAACTAAGTGAATTGTAGAGTTTGGGAACAAAACAGAAATAGTTCTCCTTGAGCATCTCTGAAGCAAACAGAAATGGTTAACAAAGAAAAAGTGACCAGAACAACGGAGAGGAGAACTTAAGGCTTTCTCTTCTGTAGTATTTATCCCACACATCAACAGTTTTTGTCTAAGAACTGTGGAGAAAACTATCCGATGTTGTTTCGGAGGCCTGAAAACAACTTCATCATTTACTTAGCCTACTTATACACAGCTGTCTAACATACCTAAAATCTTTTGACTCCACTGCAGTGAATGGGCTCTAAGTCTTTCACAATAATGTCTCGTCAAAACAACAATGCAGTGTCATTCCTCATCACCCGACCCTGGTACCTTCGTCATTATTAGGGTACGGTTGTGTTCTACATTAGCATGAAGAAAAGTTGGACAACACATGCTACAAATACCAATAACTGCATCATTTGTCAAGAAGCCCAACAGTAATGAATTACAGACCCAATCCCATAGCAGTACTAGTTAATATCGAAACTCAGAACCAATCCGTAATGGACACACAGTGATGGACAGAGACCATCAATGTGTGTCTGTAATCTGGAAGCTCTGTAAACTGGAAATGGCTGATCACACCAGAGCCACTGCTACACAACTGTATGAACTGTTATCTGTTACCTGCTGTACGTTGATCCCTGAAAACTGTCTGAAATATCAGTGTAAAGTTATTTTTCTCTCACCTTCTTCTGCTTTGGGTCCGGCTCTGTGTCGGCTGTGTTTGGTTCCAGTTCAACGTTAGAGGCACCTGATGGAAGAACACAAACAGCATCAGAAACCTGACTGGACACATTGAAATATCTGCTGAGGAGTTGTCTTAAACCATCATATTTTTTTGGTTGTGCATTAGGATACATAAGGTTCAAAGTTAAAACAGTGTGGCTGCAGGTCTCCCACTGTTATTTTAAGACCAAACTCTGTCCTTAGTGGGGTCACACAGTGTGTCTGTAGCCCTGCTATCTGATTCGGTCGGTAGGGGCCCGTGGTAAGTTTGTGTTTGGGGTCCATGCTCATGATAATCCATGCTTCAGGCCTGTTCTTTTCCCAGCATCCTCCGTTGTAACAAAAAACAAGACATTTTTGGTTCTTTCACAGGTTTGTTACAGGTTTTCTGTGAACATGACTAAACCTGCTGAATCAAAAATATACATACAGCACCTTGAATTATCAGTGCTGATGATGTAGAAAGTTGTGTTAAGCAAATTTTCTGACTAATTTCTCTGGAGTGCTTACAGCTGATGTCCTCTGAGCAAATTTAAACAGGGATAGAGAACATTAGATGCAGCCACAAACATTACTGCGGTAGTCTGCACTGCTCCGGCCTGAAAAAGCAAATAATTTACTCAAACCAGTCAGGATAGTGACTTGGAGCCTTTTCAAAGCATCTTCAGATCCAAAATCATCTGTACAAACAGCTGTTTGCATAAAGTTCATGGTCTAGTTGTGTTACTGCCATCATCAGGAAGAAAACAGTACCACCTGCTGCTGAGAGACCATTGGTCAGGATGGTCAAGAGTCAACCAAAAATCATGAGAAAGCAGGTCTGAATGAATGAGAAGCTGCTGGAACACATCTGTCAGTGTCCACAGGGTTCTAGAGGATCCATAAAGAAGAAAGTTCTTCTTCCTCTACAAGCAGAACCTTAAAGCTCCACTGATCATATGGACAAAGAAAAAGCCTTTGGAGGAAAGTTCTGTGGTCAGGTGGAACAAAAACTAAGCAGAAATATGTTTGGAGGAGAGAAGGTGAGGCCTTTAACCCCAACAACAGCAAATCTGCACTGTATTGCAACCCCACACCATAATCCCCCGCCAAGCTTTACACTTGGCACAATGCAGTCCAACAAGTATGGTGCTCCTGACAACCGCCAAACCCAGACTGGTCGTCAGATTTCCAGATGAAGAAGCACGATCGGTCACTCCAGATAACGCGTCTCCACTGCCCTAAAGTCCAGCGGCAGCGTGCTTTACACCACTGCATCCCACGCTTGGCATTGCACTTGGTGATGTACGGCTTGGATGCAGCTGCTCGGCCATGGAAACCCATTCCATGAAGCTCTCTGCTGAAGCACTGTTCTTGAGCTAATCTGAAGGCCACATGAAGTTTGAAGGTCTGTAGCGACTGATTCTGCAGAAAGTTGGCCACCTCTTGTCACTATGCACCTCAGCATCCACAGACCCCGCTCCATCAGTTTACGTGGCTGAGTTGCTGTCGTTTCCACACACTTCCGCTTTCTTATAATACAGCTGACAGTTGACTGCAGAATGTTTAGGAGCGAGGAAATGTCACGACTGGATTTGTTGCACATGTGGCTTCCTATCACAGTTCCACGCTGGAATTCACTGAGCTCCTGAGAGCAACCCATTCTTTCATAAATGTTTGTAAAAGCAGTCTGCATGTCTAGGTTCTTCATTTTATACACCTGTGGCCATGGAAGTGATTGGAACACCTGATTCTGATTATTTGGATGAGTGAGCAAATACTTTTGGCAATATAGTGTATCATCCAGCATGTAGGTGGCAATATCATGCTCTGTGAAACTGGAGCTTTACACAAAGTAAATGGAATAATGGAATAAGGAGGATTATCTCTACATTCTTCAGGAAAACCTAAAACCTAAAACAATGACAAATACCAGTCCAACCAGTCCACTCATACATGTCAATCCTTTCTTTGTAGTCATCTGTACAGATGTGCAAAATGATGGTTGTGTACTTTTTAAGTGTAGTTTGTTTAGTGTGAAGATATCTTTCTTAGAAAATGTCCACATTAGTGTGGATGAGGCCTTAAACTAAGGCTGGAGACACCAACTGCAGTGTTTTGGCTTTGGTTGTCCTCATGGACAAAGTGTGTTTAGGATGAATCTCAGGGCTATTTTCTGCAGTTCCTGAACTCATTTTGACTTTAATTATATTCATATTTTATGTCCAAAATTGGGGTGCAGTTTTTGTGTGGTTTAGTTTTCTACTGGTTGTTGATCAGTAATGTGTCTTCTGTGTTGGAGACATGAAGAATAAGAAAAAGAAAATTTACTGTAAATAAATATCAGCTCCAAATATCAGTTATCGGCCTGCTGCAGGACGGTGAAATCTTTACCTTTCAGATGAACATCACATTTCCAGATTTCTGTCCCCTCTTGGTCTTTGATGATCAAAGTCACTACATCAAGATTGGTCGTCAGGAAAACTTCAAATGTTGGATGGAAATTGGGTCCAAAACGTGAACAAAAGTTTGCATGCTGAAAACCAACACAAACACATCACGATGACAGCAGAAATAAATGTTTATCTACTCTCCTCTCTGACTGTGAATCAGTTTTAATGTCATTTCCTTTATAACCATGTGAGATTTCACTTACCACGGGCTGTATCAAGACTTCCTGTTCACAGTGGAGACTGTAACTCCAACCAAAGCTGAACAAACAGTTAACTGGGATCTTGATGTATTCTGCTTTTCCTTGTTGGGCAGCAACCTTCAAGAGAAGAACACATTTATCATAGTGTGAATGATCAAGTAGTCAACTCTATTTATTTACAGTGGTATTTAAAGTGTTAGATGTTGTGCAAAATTCTTGAGGTGAGAATTACAGAACATGTCTGATCAACCTGGGATCTGTAGTATTTGCTCTGAGATACATGTTGAGATATATGTTGCTTATTAGAATAGATATGTGTTTTTTTGCTGAAGGAAGTCATTTCTGTGATTAGATCGGGGATCATTATGTCCAGGAAATGATAATTGTTCCTTGGGGCTCGAATGACTCTTTGGGTGTCTTAATGATAGGGGGTTGTTCTGTAGGGTCTTGTTCCATGACCGGATGTCTTTCAATTACCTCATACTTGTCCAAAACATATAAATATGATCTCAGATTGCTGTTCGGGGAGATTCATTTGGCTGGATTCTCCCAGACAGTCTCTCTGTCTGATCGATGCTGTTCTTCCTTATAATAAACTTATTATTAAGCAAGTCAGTGTCAACGGATGTTTCTTCTCCGCCTGCACTTCATGGACATCAGAAAAACTACAACAGATCCTACCAGGGAGAATGGAAAGAAGAAAGAGTGCTACAGTCATTGGTAACCAGTTAGCAGAGACCAAGACACCAGAACAGAGACAATATAGCAACTGGTATCCAGTAAAGATAGACGAGGTTGATGGGGTTGACAGTTCAGTTGGGTTTTGATTACAACCACAGCATGAGACACACATTTGCTCACTTTACCTGTGATGGAGGGACATTTTTCTGTAGCAGAAACACATCAAGTGTCTGAGGCCCTCTCATTTTAGGCCGGAGGAACAGCAATACTTGGCCCTTTACTGGGAGTGAGAGTCGCCTATTAACAGGATCCAAGATGAGGCCAAAAAGAGAGAGGTGAGTGACCTCCATGGCCACATGAGAGTCAGTGATCTGCAGTGGCTTCAAGATGCTCATTCCACGATTAGTGATGTGGGCAACAGACAGCAGGCCGTCAATACGCAGCGCTGTAGGAGCACAGAAATGTTAAACTTCAGGCTGCTGAATCTCTGCCTAATTAGTTTTACTTTAGATGAATCTGTTGGTATTAATTTCAGAACATGTCAGGGATCTCTAGTTCACTCCCATCCTGTCATTCATCTGTCTGGATGTGTGCATTTGGTACTACAACTAAACTCCATGACAATCTTGTTTTACTGCTTTTTACTAAATGCAGCAAATTAAACAATGTACCAGAAATAATACAGATCTGAAGTTAATGATTCAACAGCCAGACAGCACACTGCTTACCATCCTTTGTTTCACAGTGTGGGAAGCGGATTTCACGGACTGCAGCATCCTTAGAAGAGTGGATGTCGAACACTGGTCCTGCAGCTTCTTTGCCAGTGGCTTTGAGACATCTCTCATCCCATTTAACGATCCTGTACTGCAGCTCCACCCCTTGAATTGTCTTGAATACCAGTCCAGTCTCAGCACAGTGGAACACGCCTGGGCCAGTACAGCTGAAACTGCAGGACAAAGAAAGGCTGAAAAACTACAGCAAGCCTGTGGAACTCTGAAATTAAAATATTTTATTACTACTGATAAAGGGTGGTTCTCAATCAGACTTCGCTTAATGTTGACAGGTGAGAGAAAACAGGACAAAAACTGTACGAAAACAATAGAAACAACAAAAATCGCTGGAGATAGTTTTGTTTTTAAATCAAGTTTGCTGCATACTGCAGTACATATGATGTCAGTGGATGCTACAGTTAAAAGTTAAAATTTAAATGTGGTTAACTCACATGGATTTTGTAAACTGCATTCAACAGAATCAGCCATGATCAAAGCCACTAATGACATTCTGATGGCAGGAGATGATGGCAAATGCTCTTTATTAGTACTTCTTGAACTCAGCTCAGCTTTTGGCACTGTGGATCATGGTATCCTATTAGATTGGATAAAGCAGTTGGTGGCTATTTCAGGATCTGCCCTGGACTGGTTCTCATCCTGCCTTTCTCACAGGAGGTTGTCTGTTTTGGTGGACTAGTTCATGTCTGATACAGCCCTTCTGTCTTGTGGTGTCTCACAGGGTTCTATCCTGGGTCCAGTACTTCTCTCACTTTATCTCCTGCCTCCTGGTCAGATAATTAGTCCATTTAGTGGGATCTCTTACCATCTGTATGCTGATGACATTCAACTATATTACTCTTTCAAACCCAAAGAGAGCAGAAAATTATCCATCATAAATGACTGTTTGTAGGACATTCAAATCTGGATGTCCAGACAACTGCTTTCAAGTAAATACTAGTAAAACAGAAGCTCTTATAATTGCTCCAGACAAATGGATGCCATCCATTAAACAGTATATTGGGCCATTAAGAGACTGTGTTAACCCATACATCAGAAATATAGGTGTGATTTCTGATCAGTCTCTGTCACTTGACAACCATGTCAGCCAGGCAATATGTTCCTGTTCTTTTTCCATCTGCTAAACATAGCTAAGTTAAAACCCATGGTATCCAAGGTGGAGCTGGAGATGATTTTACATGGTTTTATTTAATCTAATTTAGATTATTGTAATACCCTTTTAAATTGTTTTAATCAGTCCTCGATAAATTGTATTCAGACAGTCCCGAATGCAGCTGTTTGTCTTTCAATGAAACTAACCAGAGATCCCACATCACTGTCCTTTCTTCACCGGCTCCCCATCAATTCTTGTGTCCATTTTAAAATGCTGGTAACCTTTAAGGCTGTGCATGGCCAACCACTACAGTACTTACCTAATTTTTACATCTTATTTCTGCATTTATTTATTTAACCATTGTTTATTTACACATTTTTTAAAACTTGTTTTTTTTATGTGAAGAAATTCTTGACAGATATATATAAAGAGCTATAATGGTGCAATGTATAGGTGTTTGCATACATGTGTGTCAGGGCCTCCTCCTCATCCCCCTGTCCCACCTGGCATCCAAATCCCCTTTTCCCATCTTTCTCCCCCTTTCCTCTCTCCCTCTTTCCTCTCTACCTCCTTCCTCTCTCTCCTGCTCTGCACCAGGTGGCGTGAAGCCTCACAGCTGCCTCCACTTGCCAATTTGCTTCCCTCCCCAGAATCCAGGCAGTTGCAGTTCATCGACTGATTACATGCTCCAGCAATAAAAGACCGGTTCATCCTCCCACACTCCGCCAGATTGTCAAACTCGACTGCACAGTTAGTTTCTCTCTAGCCGTGCTGATTCTCTCTGCGTTTTGGAAAGGCAAAACTAACGTTGTTTTCTCTGCTCTCTTCTTTGCTAGAAGACCCAGCTGCGCGGATCTCCTCCTGCCCTGTCTGGAACCCCTCTGATCCCCTCTCTGGACCCCGCCGGGATCGTGTTCCCCTCCGGTTCCCCTTCTTGGCTCCCTCCTGCTCCACCGGATCCGTCTGCCACCTCCCGGCTCCACCTGCCGCCCCTGCACCCCCGGACCACCAGCGCGCGGCTTCCTCCCACCTCTGGTGACTCTCCACCTCCAGCTCCTTCACCATCCGCCGTCCTCCAGGCATCCGCTCGCTCACCGTCCGCTGCACTCTGCTCCCCCGCGGCACCACTTACGACTGCTGATCCCCGGAGCTTCCACCCCGGACTCACACCTCCACTCCCTCCCGCTCTCACTCCTGGCTCTCCACCTCACTACCACTTGCCCTCCGTATAAATAAACCTCCTCAAACCCTTTTTTCTGCCTTGGTAGCATGGTTCTCTGCTCGGGTTCAGTCCTCAAACCGTGACAGTGTGTTTTGTTGTAAAATTACAAAGACCTGATAATAAAGATCTGGTAGAAAAAAGACAACTGCAGATAGCATGTCACATCAGTACATATATGAATCCGAAATATCCACATTTATCAGGTGGGTAATTACTGCTAAAAGTACAGCAGCTTCTTCAAACAGAGCTTAGAAGGATCTTTCTGTGGAACCAGTAATGTGGTTATCAGAGTATTTCAGAAGAAAGGTTTGCTAAGAGTGACAGACTGAAAGCATTTGAAACAGTGTAAAGTGATTTCAATATGTTTATCACCTGTATGAGATTTGTGTAGACTCCGTTTGCATTTCAGGTTCGAAGACTGATGAAATCTGGAATTCAGAAACAAACAACATGAGGTGTTTTCTGACAAATCACCAAGATGTTTAAAGCCAACACATATTCCTGTCTGTTCACACTTTACTGAGGTGATAAATTAAATATTAAGTATATGACTGCAAGCTGACAAAACTGGAAAAAATAAAGATGAAGTGTGATGCAGCTTGATATCAACTAATCCGTCTGGTGCTGCAGTGGAACCAAATTCTTACATCAATGAAACATAAATCTAATGAAGAATGATGAGTCCTTTGACTGTTTTATTACTACAGCATTTATCTCCTGTTTCACTTCCCTTGTAGTGAAACAAGGCAAAGTATATCGTTAAAGGGCTTGCAATTATGTCTTTAGTTATTATTATTATTATTCATTTCTTTGTTCAGTGTTCAGTTTGAGTGTATGTACTGACACAATCAGTAAATAAACAGGTAAATACGTCTCACATGATAACAATAATCAACACGAGGACAACATGGACACAAGCTAAAACTTTGAACATACAACAACAATATAAAGACCTCTAAGCACACCAGATCGAGAGGTCCTGCAAATTACACTCATGAACCATTTTGGGTTGTTTAAAAGCAAAAAACTGGAACCTCGGCCTGCCATACGCACATCAACTACCAATTTTTACAGACCTCAACACTGACCTTGTGAGAAAATTTTCACTTTTGTTCTTTTTCAAAGGCCAGTAAGTTAAGATTTTGCCTCTGAGGGAGCAAGGAAGTCAATCATTTGGACTGTCTGGAATTAATTTGACCTGTTTCTTAACTACATTTTATGGCTGTGGAGATTATATACGTAGCTGGATATACTAAACCTGTAAAGTGGATTCATAGGGGAGACCTTTACTTTTTTTTTTTTAATGGTGAAAATAGGAAAATGTCCAGGTTTGAAAAGATACAAAAGTTTCAAAATTCTGAAAAAATAAAAAATCGTGCTCAGTTTTTGGTCTCAAACAACAAATGTGTAAACTCTAAATGTCTCAAAAGTCTGAGACAGCGGAGCACATGAAGTGAACAAAGCTACGACAGATATTTCCACAGAAGTTGAGACACTGGAAAATGCAAATAAAAAACACATTGATAACTAAAAACAGAACAAAAACAGCATAATGGAAAGAGAGGATTTTTTTTACAGTTTATCAAAAAATATTTGTTCCTTCTAAATTTGTTGCCACCAACACGTTTTAAAAAGTTTGGACAGGGGCAACGAAAGACTGGAAAGCTGTGCTGGAAAGATGCCTGTGTCCAATGCAAGCATGGATTTGCCCAGAGACCATGGTACCGCTAAAAAGTCCTTCTCAAGTGTAGGTAGGGATGTATATTATTTGGATTTTACCAGTACTGGTATTGCTTATCGATACTGGTACTTCATCAATACTCTTATCGATACTCCTCTCTGTAATTTGGTTCAGAAAATAAGGACATGACAAGAAAAACTCTGAAAAAAATTTGATTATTTTTACCACGAACTGGGCAACTCAACGTCTTTAATGACTTCTCATTGACCCTGGTCATTCAAATATCCTTTGACAAATTATTCCCACAAACTGACAGAGCCTTCTGTGGGACTTATCATGCAGCTGATTCTTAGACTGAGCTGAGCTGCACAAACTAAGTGAATTGTAGAGTTTGGGAACAAAACAGAAATAGTTCTCCTTGAGCATCTCTGAAGCAAACAGAAATGGTTAACAAAGAAAAAGTGACCAGAACAACGGAGAGGAGAACTTAAGGCTTTCTCTTCTGTAGTATTTATCCCACACATCAACAGTTTTTGTCTAAGAACTGTGGAGAAAACTATCCGATGTTGTTTCGGAGGCCTGAAAACAACTTCATCATTTACTTAGCCTACTTATACACAGCTGTCTAACATACCTAAAATCTTTTGACTCCACTGCAGTGAATGGGCTCCAAGTCTTTCACAATAAAGTCTCGTCAAAACAACAATGCAGTGTCATTCCTCATCACCCGACCCTGGTACCTTCGTCATTATTAAGGTACGGTTGTGTTCTACATTAGCATGAAGAAAAGTTGGACAACACATGCTACAAATACCAATAACTGCATCATTTGTCAAGAAGCCCAACAGTAATGAATTACAGACCCAATCCCATAGCAGTACTAGTTAATATCGAAACTCAGAACCAATCCGTAATGGACACACAGTGATGGACAGAGACCATCAATGTGTGTCTGTAATCTGGAAGCTCTGTAAACTGGAAATGGCTGATCACACCAGAGCCACTGCTACACAACTGTATGAACTGTTATCTGTTACCTGCTGTACGTTGATCCCTGAAAACTGTCTGAAATATCAGTGTAAAGTTATTTTTCTCTCACCTTCTTCTGCTTTGGGTCCGGCTCTGTGTCGGCTGTGTTTGGTTCCAGTTCAACGTTCGAGGCACCTGATGGAAGAACACAAACAGCATCAGAAACCTGACTGGACACATTGAAATATCTGCTGAGGAGTTGTCTTAAACCATCATATTTTTTTGGTTGTGCATTAGGATACATAAGGTTCAAAGTTAAAACAGTGTGGCTGCAGGTCTCCCACTGTTATTTTAAGACCAAACTCTGTCCTTAGTGGGGTCACACAGTGTGTCTGTAGCCCTGCTATCTGATTCGGTCGGTAGGGGCCCGTGGTAAGTTTGTGTTTGGGGTCCATGCTCATGATAATCCATGCTTCAGGCCTGTTCTTTTCCCAGCATCCTCCGTTGTAACAAAAAACAAGACATTTTTGGTTCTTTCACAGGTTTGTTACAGGTTTTCTGTGAACATGACTAAACCTGCTGAATCAAAAATATACATACAGCACCTTGAATTATCAGTGCTGATGATGTAGAAAGTTGTGTTAAGCAAATTTTCTGACTAATTTCTCTGGAGTGCTTACAGCTGATGTCCTCTGAGCAAATTTAAATAGGGATAGAGAACATTAGATGCAGCCACAAACATTACGGCGGTAGAGTCTGCACTGCTCCGGCCTGAAAAAGCAAATAATTTACTCAAACCAGTCAGGATAGTGACTTGGAGCCTTTTCAAAGCATCTTCGGATCCAAAATCATCTGTACAAACAGCTGTTTGTCAGCATAAAGTTCATGGTCCAGTTGTGTTACTGCCATCATCAGGAAGAAAACACAAACTACCACCTGCTGCTGAGAGACCATTGGTCAGGATGGTCAAGACTAGGGATGTGTGGACTAGTCATTTAATCGGTTAATTGTCGACTCATTTATTAAACGGTTAGTATTTTACTAGTCGGTTAAACGCTAGTGTGCCCCCCCGGATTGCTCACTTTCACATAGAGAGACACGAGAGTTCTTTTTCTTATACTGGGATTTACTGAGGTCTTGGGTCTTGTATACCGCAGCACACCACCGTAGAACTGGTGGAATAAACAAAAGATGTACATTTTAACACTTAGCTTCTGCACATACACAAATTGGCTATAACAAAGGTACCTATAACAAAACACACAAATACATACCACTTTGGCCTGCTAGTGAAAACAAACCGGTGGGCTTCAAAATGCTTATTTTTCTTATTAATCGCTGAAATTGGCTCGCTGTCGGGACACGTCTGCTGGCTACTGCCTTGCATTGCGTTAAACATGAAGTGACCCTTCTTTGACCCTAAATTTAGTTACTAAATATCACATTTTAGATTGGCTTATATATTAAATATTATTTCTGATTTGGCCCTATTAATTAGCTAGAAATATTAGGAAAACAAAAATAAGTGTATATAAAAAAAAACCCCAAAACGTTATCTTTTAAACTTTCTTAATAGCATTAGCTCCGCCTAGTGGTGAAACATGAGAACACACATATTCAACTGCAGTCACATTTATTGTGATTATATTCAATATTTAAAGCTTTTTGTCAACTCAAGCACCTTTAGCATCTCGAAAAGTGGTCTATTATGGGATGGATACACTGGCTTGAAGTGCTGCGGTGATCAGAAAACTCTCTGTTGCACAATTTGCAAATAACCACGTTTTTATCCAAGCTGCCATCAAGAAGATTTTTAAAAGAAACTTTCTGCCCAACACACTCAGAGTGTTCTCGTCTTCAATCACTGCTCACCAAACTTTGTTGTGCGCTGACAGTGCATCCTGTGAATCTTCTTCATGGCTGGAAAACAGACTTTAGGTTCATTAGCGCTACCTACCTGGCTGGAGTGTTAATCAGGGTTATCGTTGTGTGCCAGAAATTTGGGAACTGAGAAAGGTGCGGTTAAATACATTATTTTTTAATGCATTATTCTTTTATTAATTAATTAGTCAAAATTAACAAGGGCATAGAGGTAAAAAGTAATATATGCAGTGCTGTCTTCATTTTAAATGCCAAAAGCATTTTGCAGGCTTCCGGTGTTTTCTTTTCTGTGGGAAACGGGTCGAAACGGCTCTTTGAGTGTTAAAGGTTGCCGACCCCTGGTCTAGAAGCAGAACCTCAAGTCTGCTGCTGATCACATGGACAAATAAAAGACCTTCTGGAGGAAAGTTTTGTGGTCAGATGGCACACAAACTGAGCAGAAAAGGTGAGGCGTTTAACCCCAACAACAGCAAACCTACCATCAAGCATGCAGGTGGCAGTGTCAGTACTTTGTGGTATCAGTAACTGTAACTACCACAAAGTATCAGCACTTTGTGAAACTGGAGCTTTCCACAAAGTACATAGAATAACGATGAAGGAGGACTATCTCTACATTCTCCAGGAAAACCTAAAACCTAAAATAATGACAAATGACAGTGAAAATGTCAGACCTTTAGCAACTTTACTGAGAAGCATGCCCACATCATTATGCTGCCGTCATTGACATGGATATGTGAGCGCTAAGGTGTCAACAACCTGAATATTAATGTATTAACAGTGTCAAAAATCTGGATATTAATGTACTAAAGAGTCAAAAAACATGGATAATGATGGAGGAAAAAGTTTTTAAAAAAAAACTTGGATATTAATGTGGAAAAGAGTCAAAAAGCTGGATATTAATGTATTGAATTGTCAAAAACCTGGATAATGATGTAGTAAAAAAATCAAAAACCTGGACATTAATGTACTCAATAGTAGCAAAAACGATATTAATTTACTAAAGTGTCAACATCCTGAATAATGATGTAGTAAAAAATAAAAAAACCTGAACATTAATGTACTAAAGAGTCAAAAACCTGAATCTTAATGTACTTAGCTGCTTACTTTTAACTTAGTTACACACTGCAGCTGTTAACCTTTAAACTTAGTTCATTCAGACATGATCATCAAGATTTAAGTCTGACACTGTCCTATAATAAAGGATTTTACTTAAGTTTATGGCCAAATTTAAGTGAAATTAATGTTATTTTCTGTCATAAATACCAATAGACTAATCATTTTGTAATCTTTGTTCTATTAACTGCAGCACCAGCAGTGTACAACAGACTGGGCAGCCACTTAGGACCAAGTATGAAACCCAGATTTAAGAATTTTCCGCATCAGTAAGTGAATGTATGTGGGTTCCCATGGCAACACAACACATACAGTGTGAAATTTTGTGCCTGCATAGCTTCATTCGGTGCCATCACTAATGTACAGATCAACAGGTTTGCAGATAAAACTTCAGCTGAGAATCTGTTTCACTCAGAGAGAATTGTCAGAAGAAGAACTGGTGAAAGGAAGATTCTTCTTAAAGATAATTAAATTCCAAACTGTGAACATAACCTCCTCTGGATCAGGTTAGCAGCAACGCTAATTAGGTCTCTTTCCATTAACTGCTGTGGAGCTCATTTTGTGTTTGTGTGTATTGAGAAATGTGTGTGTCTATGTGTTTGTGTACATTTAGAAGTATAGAAAGTATAATGTACTGCAATTCCACTCCACTGTCTTCCACCATCTCTGTCTCTTACTCACACATGGACACACCTTTACCAACCAGTCCACTCATACACGTCAATCCTTTCTTTGTAGTCATCTGTACAGATGTGCAAAATGATGGTTGCATACTTTTTAAGTGTAGTGTGTGAAGTTTGACAATATCCTTCCTGGAAAATGTCCACATTAGTGTGAATGAAGCCTTAAACTAAGAGACTAAAGACACCAACTGCAGTGTGTTTGCTTTGGTTGTCCACGTGGACAAAGTGTGTTTGGGATCAATCTCGGGGCTATTTTCTGCAGTTCCTCAATTAATTTTGACTTTGGTTTTCTACTGGTTGTTGATCAGTAATGTAATAAAGTAATAAAGTCTCGTGTGTGGAGACATGAAGAATTAGGTCAGAAAATATTGGCAGATTAAAACCAGCGATTCCCAGGTGGATAATGTGTTTTGTGTTCTCCCCAGATTTTGTCAGATCTGATTTGTTGGTCGCAATTTCACAAGGAAACTTTGCATTAATGGTTTGTGCTGCTACTGTGGGTTTTGTTTTGGTCCTTTTGTTGTTTATGCCAGATGTATCATGTTAATTAATCATTCTAACATCTATGTATTCTCCTTGCTATCTGTGGAACATCTCATTTTTAACCTTCACTTGACTTACCTTCATTGATGGTTCTTGAGATTTTCGGCAGCAGATCATTTCTTTTAATCTTCTTTAAAACCATCTCAGTGACTTTAATGGCATTTTTAGTCCCATAGGTCTGGACCATTTCATCCACAGTGTTGAACGTCTTTGCATTCTCCAGTCGACACTTTGGGATTGATCTGAAGTCTCCTAGGACCCCTTCATGGTACAAGAACCATTTGAAGTTGTCAAACTCATCTTGTCCCAAGTTGTTCAGGGTCTCCAGAATGATTTCTGGAGGTGTTGTCATCTTTCACCCTGTAAAGATCCAACAGATGTGACAAAAAAAATTAATCACTGCTGCTGTGCAGTTTACTTTCTGATTCACCACCAGTCTGCATGACTGAAGCAGTTGTAGATATTTTCATTTGCAAGTGAAACTGGTTCATTTTTTGATTCATGATATATCTGGGGATCACAATAGTACTTGTCACAAGCTAGCTCACAGCCAGTGACAAAGACGAGAAACAAGTCTAAGATGCCACATCTATGTTTCATTTCAAAAGGAATATGAGGACAAACACTGATAAGATTGAGGTGTGAGGAATCCAAGTGTCTGTTGGTGGGAGTGAGGCATGTGTGTGAGTGTTAGCAACGAGAAACAAATGAGGAAACAAACTACAAACAAGAGGTGTGGATCCTAGAGGAGAGAGAGATGATGTTTAGACCAAAGTAACCTGAGTGGAGGCCTACAGAGGTAGAACCAGTTCAGTCTAATGACCCTCCCCGACACCTTAATATGGTCAACGTCTTAATTTTATGGTTGGAGAAATAAAGTCCAATGCATCCAGTCTGTGGTTTGGGTTTTACATTGACTATGTGATGCTGGGCAGTAAAACCCACCAGGAGCAACATTTCACACTTCCCCACTGTTCTCCCCACTTTTCCTGTCACTCTCTACTGTCTTCGGCAATAAAGGCAAGAAGACGCCTATAAAATAATTTCAACAACACCCCGGCATCCATTTGGTTGGCATCTCTCTGCAGTTTGAATACTGGTCAAGACGTGCTGCCAATAATACTGGAGCTAAAAACAACAAATCTTTTACACCTTGAAATGTCTCCTGACATTGTGGAGTCCAGATAAACTCAGTTCTCTCCTTTAACAGGCCTGTCAGCAGGGAGACCAACAATTCAAAGTTTTAACAAAACCTAACATTCCCAAGAGACATCTCAGCCCCTTTTGGTTTCTGGTTGGGGAAACTGCTGAACAGCTGAGATCTTGGTCTTGGCCCATCATCTTCCCAACGTATGTTACAGTGGCCTTGGAAAAGTCACATTTTGTCAAGCTGACAGTTACTGTGGCCAGACCAGTTATCAAACAGAATGCAGTTGACAAACACTTCCGCTCACAGAAAACAGATTATGGAGATAAAATGACTTGGTGTCAGTGTTACACCCCTGTAAAGGGGGATAATAAAGGAAAAACACAGACACGCTGTTACTTCAGTCACATCCAGTGTTGTAATGGAATCTTCAAAATGAAACACAATTTCTGTTACAGGAACAATCAGAATCACGCAATTAACAGTTTTAGAAAATAATATTGTACTGACAACACAGCATATCTTTGTGATGGCTTAAATCAAAGTTTACAAATTATGTAGTTGCAGTGTTAAGTACGTCTGACATTTTACATCAGCTTCAGTTCAGGTTTAAATGAAAATAACTTAGTATCATTCATGAATATCTGTCACAATCAAACTAAGATAACATGAAAACAATTATCATTACTTCACACAGAAAGTACAAATATGTCAACTTGAAACACGTTTTCTACCAAATTTGTACTCTTTAAATGCATATCACACGGTAACATCACAAATGTGTCTCCGTCTGCATGAAAACAAGAATGAGTGTAACATTCACACACAATTAAACTTATCAGCTCTCAAAGTTCCTGAAGACACCAGCAGTTTAGTTTCTACGTTTCCCAAAACACACAGAAAACATATATGCTTCACCAGGTGTATTATATTCACTTATCTTACCTGTAAAGGGGGACAATAAAGGAAAAACACAGACACACTGCTACTTCTGTCACATCCCGTGTTGTAATGGACGAACGGAAGCCGCGCGTCCCCCGCTACAGTCCGGCTCAGACAAAAGCAATCGAAACTCGATCACTGATTGGCGAAACAACTTTCAAAGAAATAAACTTGTATAAAAGTAAACACTGCAGAAAAACAATATTCAGTTCCTCATGTTGAAAACACAGATTATCCTTTTTCTCTTCTCACTCTGTTTGAGACCAAAGTAGTGGATAACAGATCACTCAATCTCACTCTGAAATTCACAAATCAGTTTACATTTGATAAATGAATTATGTGTACTATCACGAATTAAGCATTGTTTTGCTTACAAGTTTTCTATCTTCTCATGAACACTTCAGTTTTTTTCTTTTAACAGCATTTTAACATTACTTTTATAACCATTACATCAGCTTGGGTAAATCTGACATTAGAACACCTTACAGCAGCATTTCTTTCAAAGTCATTTTTGGTCATACACCTGTCTGAGAGAACCCAGCAGCATCTACCATAGTCTGCATGTGAGATGTTCAGGGAACATGAGTAAACTGTAGAGTCCATCGATATGCAAATGTTCCACAAATGAAGTGTTAAGTCTGTGGTCAGTTTAAAGGAGCATTATCAGACTGATGCTCCTTAAAAATGGAGTGAAACTAGATACTAATAGCAATAGATAAAAGCTTTAGACAAGTTGCAAAGTCCAAGTTTTTTTAAATATCTCACTCTACACAAAAAATAATGCATCAGACTCAATGTTGTTGCTATTTTTTGATATATCTCAGACTAAATAAATAAATAAAAATACATTTACCAGTAATTCTATAGTATTTTTGTGGGGAAAAAAGCAACAACAACAATGATGACATCATGTCAACAAACTTCCATTTAAAGGGGTTAAAATCCCAAAAGTGAATGAATATCTGGTTGTGATCATCAGGACTGATGTTGGTTTAAAAATCTAACTTTGTGAAAGTGGAAAATCATATTAATAGAGGATATTTTTATGGCAGATTTTGGACGAGGTCCTTCAGAAAGTAAAGCTCCAAATGTTGCTGCTGCTCCTTAGAATTTTCCTCTTTAGTTTTCCGTTTTATGGTTTCTCGTTTTTCCTCTAATTCAAGCCCAAGTCGCTGTAGCTTCAATTGCAGCTTCATAGAACTGCAATAACTCCCTCTGCTGTCCACAAGTTAAATTACCGTCTAAGTCTCACACTGACCCCTGGCCGACTAACAGGCTGCTTCCAAAGCTCACCAGCCTCAATCAGGTCCAGCTTCAACTAACCTTTACACTCACTTCGGGCTTCCTATCAGCAGCTTCTATCCCATAATGCTCTGTATTTCTAGAAGTTGCTCCTTGGTGCACTGATCCAGAGAGGCTCTGAATGAACCTGAAAGAAGCTCCTCACAACTGAAGACATGCTCTGAATGATCAACTAAAATAGTTCAGAACAAACACCACATCAAAGGGCTGGACTTTCAACATATCTGGGCTATCTTTGTGGAAGTCGGCTCAACAAAAACTAAAACCTCAGTCAGATTTGACGAACCTGTGAATAAACATGCATACACACAGACACACACACACACACGCACCATTAGCTAAATGTGGCAGTTCGCGGTCTTTAACGACGACTTAAAACATCATTTGTTTCTCACACTTTGGCAGGTCAACGATGTTAGGTTTCATTATTTCTCACAAAGGCACTACGAGCTGAACACTGAAATTAATATCACATATGGGCAATATGATATTAATATTATTAATATTAGTTATATATTGTCTAATTAACGCATGAGTTGTGATTGACTTTTAAAGGGAAAGACTAATCATAGGTTTGAATATATGTTGGTCACAGGCAGGACAAGCTGCAAAGCTGCAGTTCCTTCTGTATACATTCCAAAGACATAGAGTCACTGCTTTGCTCCACAGTACACCCCTACTCCCTTGTAAGGTAACAGCAAGCTGCACTGAAACTGTGTGTTTAAGGTGGGAAACCATAACAAGTCTCCCTATGGGATACCAGCAGTAGCTGCATCACATCACTGCTAACAAAGGAGAGCGCGTGAAGTCTTAGAAAGGAGGATTCTTATCACAGGGTGCGGCTCTTGTGGACTGGATGGATCATGTGCTAAGAGACATGGACATATTTGTGCACCAACCATAGGGAGAACTGAGTCTAAACCATGGTTCATCCCTATTTCCTAGCCAATCACATTTCATCATTTGAAATAAATGTGCATATTCTGTAGCCAAATGTGTATATTCTGTACATCGAGAATAAAATGTTGCGTTCACATTCAAATTTTATCCTTTTCTGGGAGGCTGTTCCAAACAGAAGAGGGGCTTGAACAAGATTTTTTTGAGACACTGATATTAGAAAATAAACAGGTTAATTCGAGAGAAGTAGTTTGTCTTCTGTCTCAAATAATAAACACTGGATTCCACAAAGATAACTGAGCTGTACAGACGAAGACATCTGAACTACATCAGTTTAGGGAGGTTTCTCCTCAAACTTCACACACATTCACAGATTTTAGCTGCTAACAGACAGCTTTTTAGTCCCATGAAGAAGTGAACACGGAGCGGTGGAGACACATTTCTGCTGCTGGAACTAAACTAACAGCAGCTACAAACAGGGGCTGGTCTACTTTTTGAGATATTTTAGATACATTTCTAGTCATTTTATTCAGCATTTGAACTCTTTGTGGAATGATTTTAAGTAAATTTGAACAGTTTGAGTCATTTTTGCACAAGTTTTAAGTAATTTTGAACAAACTTTAAGAATTGTTTGACATATTCTAACTAGTTTTAAGTAATTTTGAGCCATTTTAAACAAATCTTGAATAAATTTGAGTAATTATAGGCAATTTCTGATTCTTTCCAGATCACGTTCAGATAATTCAAAGTATTTTTTGTCAAGTATCCACAAACATGGACAGATTTAAGTAACTTTGGACAAATTTTGAGATAATTTAGATGAATTTCTTGTCTTTTTATTCACCATTTTAAATCTTTTTGCATCAATTTTAAATACATTTGAACAGTTTGAGTCATTTTTGAAAAGTTTTAAGTACTTTTGGACAAACTTTAAGAATTGTTCGGCATATTTTAACTAGTTTTAACTTATTTTGAGCTATTTTAAACAAATCTTGAATAATTTTGAGTAATTTTAGATGAATTTCAAACTAATTCCAGATCACATTCACACAGTTTAATGAGTCATTTTGGAACTTTCTGACTCACTTTGGAGTAGTTTTGAGTTATTTTGGACCAACTCTGGACTCATCTGACCACAGAATCTTCTTCCACTTCCTGGCTGTCCAGTTCTTGTGTTCTTGGTCCAATGACGCCGGGCTAACCTCTGTCTCTCATTGGTCAGGGGCTTCTTGACAGCCTTGTAGGACCTTCAGCCATGATCTAAAAGTCTGCTGGAACACTGGACACCAGTTTGGTTTGACCACTGCTGCTGAAGCTCCTGTCATGTCATTGGCTGGTTTTCCATGTGGATCAGAATGAGGTCATTTCTAGCTGAAGAAACTCTTGGACGTCCAGATGTTGCTTTGTCTTCCAGCTGTTGGTTGGTCTGTATTTCTGAAGAGTGAATCCAGCTGCATCGGACTGCATCGGACTTCTTTTTCATGTGGTTACAGCTGCACCCTTCCTGTCTGAGTTTCCTGTGTTCGGTTCCTTGTTTCAGTCGTTATTATCTCTGAAGAACTTTCTTATGTGCTGCTTTATAAAGACACGAAGCACGGAAACTAAAATTGTCTTTAAATAAAAAGCAGGACCTTCATGAATGGATCACTGGAACCAAAATGAGCCAAAACTCAACATTTCTTCTGTATTTTTATGGAACC
Source organism: Acanthochromis polyacanthus (assembly GCF_021347895.1). Lineage (NCBI taxonomy): Eukaryota > Metazoa > Chordata > Actinopteri > Pomacentridae > Acanthochromis > Acanthochromis polyacanthus. The sequence continues at coordinate 11,366,006 of NC_067134.1, read as the reverse complement.
AACCAGTTTTCAGGTTTTAATGTCTTTTTTAGGATGTGTTTAGTATTCTGGCTGTGACTGAACTAAAAGAAATTACACTTGAAGACCTCAGAGGGATTCTTAATGCAGTATTCAAGTTCAAAGCATTTCCATCCTACAACTGTTGCACTGAAGTTCTGCTAATAAGAACAACTCATGTTTAGAACTATCTGACAAATACAAATGACATTTACTGATAAAACATTGATTTCAGCATCAGTTTGAGAACTCCTGCTGGTTGGGAACACCCCAACATATCTGAAGATTTAGTTTTAGGGAAAAAGATTTATTTAATGTTTTAAATGTACCACAACAACGTTGTTTTTGAGTTAAAATACGACAAATGAGTCAATCAGTTTGATGTTTTATAGATATATAAACGATAAAAACCAGTTTAAAGTGTCTTTTACTCACATTCAGACGGAGGAAAGCCACACACAACCAAATATTAATAAACCCTTTCCGGGATCTTCACAGAAAAAAAAGTCAGGAAATAAATAATAATACTATTAATGACATAAATAACACAATTTATGAAATAAATAATAACCAAATTACCCTCTCTGGGTTCTTCACAGAAAAAAAGTTCATGGAACATTAATTTTCTGTTGTGCCGTGCACAATCTTAACAGGTGAAAGTTCAGCTTAGTTGTCAGAGCAGAATCTCTGACTTAAATGACTCATATGAGCAGTGTCTCAAAGGTCTTGTGTTCCTTCCTTTTAATCCCAGGGTTTCCGCTACATTCATTCTGCAGCGGCAGCCCACTGCTATTAAAATTCCAGCAGCTTTGTATCCTAAAGAATCCTCAAATAGGCTCATTTCCACTCTGATGTGGTCAACACTCAGACTGTGGAGCTTTAATTTGAAGGGACTGATCAGAAAACAGTGACTTTTGACTTCTTCAACTGGAATCACGTTTTAATGTGAGTCATTTTAAATACAGACACGTGAAATGAAAGAAAACACTCATTAAATCAATACTGAGCGTGTAATGTTGAATGAACTGATCCATCATCTAGTGTTTTATCTTAATAAGAATTCACAATAATATAAAATACAAGTGTATTCATTAAATCATTTAAAATGGAAATAAACCCATTTTTAAAGAATGAAACCTTTAATTCATTTACCTAAGAAAACCAGCCTTTAATGTTTTCCCTTAAAATGAGCAACATTTTTAAAATATAGCTGCAAAATAAAAGTTTCACACTAAAGATGAATCACTGATGAACATTTAATGGCATTAACTCAGTTATTATGAGGAAACAGAAATGCATCCATCCATTCTCTATACACCGCTTTATCCTCACTAGGGTTGTGGGGGGTGCTGGAGTCTATCCCAGCTGACTCGGGCGAAGGCAGGAGACACCCTGGACAGGTCACCAGTCTGTCACAGGGCTACACACATAGACAGACAATCACACTCGCATTCACACCTACGGGCAATTTAGAGTAACCAATCAACCTCAGCATATTTTTGGACTGTGGGAGGAAGCCGGAGTACCCGGAGAAAACCCACGCATACACAGGGAGAACATGCAAACTCCATGCAGAAAGATCCCAGTCACAGGCCAGGATTTGAACCAGGGATCTTCTTGCTGCAAGGCGAAAGTGCTAAGCACTACTTCACTGTGCAGCCCCTGAAACAGAAATCCATTTCTAATATTTCTATCAAATATGTTTATGTCTATCAAATATACTGGACATCAATAAAAATGTCTGCATAGTGAAATATATGAAGTTCGTCTGCGTTTATACAATCATATTGATGTTTAAATAACGGGAACTGCAGACCACGTTCAGTCAAGTTAGCGGAATTACGGATAAACAACGTTTCCAGGGTTCTCTTACAAAATAAAAGCCGTGATTTGTTTCACTGAAAAATTACATGATTTCAAAAATATGATTTAGAAAATTTAAACGAACTGTAATAAGAGTGAAACTCATCAGTCCTTTGGTTTGTAAAGTCTCAGAAAATGGTGAAAAACGTCAATCAGAGCCTCTCAAAGCTCCTCAACCCAAAGACTTTCAGTTTACTGTCAGAAAGAGTCAAAGAAATTAAAGAATATTCACATTTATGAAGCTGGAATCAGAGAATTGTGATGTTTTCCCCCCCAAAAATGACTCAAACCAGCTAATCAACACTCAAAAATTTGTGATAAATTTATTGGTTGTGTCTCCAGAACAATCCTGAACCTGAATCTACCTGCTAACATTTCTGTGGTCATCATTAGAATAAACCTTAAAGATGTAAAGTGACTGTTTGGTCCAGATGATATCAGCTGGACATGGAAACGTCTGTGGACTAAAATCAGTTTTCCATCATCAGTGTTTTTCTGACCTCATTCAGAAACTGTGTTGTCACACAGACCGTCCACCAGATGGTAGCGATCACTCATGATGGCACATTATTGTGTGTTTCAGTTAAAGTATGGATGTCTACAGTGTCTCTTTGCTCATAAACATCCTGGAAGAGTTTTATAAACTGTTATTCGACTAAAACAACAATCCTGGTTTTATGACTTCAGTTCATTTCATAAAAAGTGGTTCCATCAGCAGCCATGTTTGTTATCGAAATGTCACACATGTTTTATTGTTTCTGATTTCTGTACAGAGACGTGTTTGAATTCATTTTATGGGAATGTTGGCGGTAATGAAACACGATGTACTGATGCTGATGGTCCATTTTGGGTGTTTATTTGCTGAATATCTCTAGTTAATGTTGATTTAAGATGCTAATCCTACAATTAGCATCATTATGTGTTGAACACAGAAGGTTTGACTTTGATATTGCAGCATTAAATAGATGTAACTGAACATGGAGCCACTTTTTATTGAGTTGTTACAGTTTTTTTTACGATTGCTAACAAGCAATAACATTGGTGTCAACTGGAGCCAGTTGAAGGCTGCAGTGATTCTGGTGACAGTGCAGTGTATCAGAGTGAGGTTATTGAATATTTGTGTCTCTCTTCACTGTTGCAGCGGTTTTGCAATTTGCAGACAGTCCCTGTTCCCTCCATAGACACCAATGTTATTTCTGCAACTTGAAAGACAGCTACTTTTGATAAAACTGGGCTTGTAGCACAACATCTGCCTTACAACAATGGAAAAGAGGCATCATTTATGTTTTGACAACCTATAGCTAATGAGTTACTGATGCTGGAAGTCTGAATCTGTGAATATCTTTCCAACTTTACCGAACGCGGGGCCACAACCACCCAAGGAGTGGAATATTTAATGTTGAAAAAAGCATTTAGTCATACTTAAAGCTTTTAGTGCTTTATTAACACAAAACTAAGAGTTCTGTATTGTTTTATGATCACAGGTTCTGTCTAAAAAGATGTGGCATCATCTTAAACAGTGAAACCAGACTAATAAAATGTAATGACCAACCAGTGTGTAATACTGGTTGCAGAATACTGTTCAAAGAAATTCTCTACAGATATTTTTCCCATCTAAATCTTATCTTTACACGGTTAATGTATTAACTTATTTATGTGTGTATGCATGTATTTACTGACTTATTTATTTAGTACCGTTAACATATCAGAGTTCTGAGTGAGTTTTTCTTTACATAGGCAAAGGTCTTTTATTGATCACATGTAGGCTATTAAATAAATAATATTTAAAAAATAAAAACATTTAAAATACTATTAAACAACTTAGGCATTTATTGAGTCATTAAAATCCTGTAGAGTCTACGGCCACATTAGTCTGACTATAATCATCCTCTGGTAAATTCACAACCATGTACTGATGTCTCTTACCAAAGGGACTTCAGGAGATGATTAGATGATGATAAACTGTGACCTGCTGGTTGGGTTCTCTCTGTTCTCATGTTTCTTACATGTTGGTCTCCTGATGCTGCCTTACTTCAGCTAGTCTATGAGCAACAGAAAACACAGTTTGCCCTGTACCTATTGCCAGGGGTTCCAGTCTTTCAGTCTGTTTTTCCTTCTTTGGATGTGGTGGAGTTTCGGGTGTAGACATTTTTAAACACGCGGGAGCAGCAACAACTGTAACCATGAAACCCGTGACAGGTCCGGCAAACAGAGAAGTGTATCCGCTGAACCTCATATCGGGTCCTCGCTACATAGTTCTAAGGAAGATGAAACTGGCTGCCCTTAATAGTTCCTGTGTTATATTTTGTTTATTATGCAGTTTTGATGCGTGTGTGACAGACGAGTATGAGACATTTATGAAAATACGGAACAATTTGCGTCCCGTATTGAATCAATACAGGACGCTACAATTAATTGTCAAATAAAGGACGATTCCGTATTTTAAGGGACGGGTGGCAACCCTAGTTAGCCTACAGCCATGGCCATAAGTTTGGACACAAGTACCATGACGCTTGTGAATCTTAGAAAATACCACAAAATTGTCACTTACAATATACAGCCATGGCCATAAGTTTGGACACAGCATGACTTATGTCTGTTTTGATGTCTATTACAGAACATAAGTATATTGTAAGTGACAATTTTGTGGTATTTTCTAAGATTCACAAGTGTCATGGTACTTGTGTCCAAACTTATGGCCATGGCTGTAGTTCTTTTGGTCATTTCACATGTCTGTTTGGTCATTCTGTGACTCAGTGGCCATTTCTGTTTCAGTTTTCATCTCTTTTTTGTTCTGTTTTGCTCATTTTATCTCTCATTTTACTAATTTTGCATCACTTTAAGGTTGTTTTTGTTGAATTTTGGTCATTTTCCATCTCATTTGGATCATTTTATGCATTTCAGTATGTTTTTAGGAAAAAATGTTGTATAAATCAGACTGTAAATGATATATGAAAAAACCTCTGTGTAAAACCTTCAGAATGTTGAATAGAATAAATCTGCACAGTGGTGAATGTAAGTAAAGATTTCTGGACCAGTTTGATATAATCCAACAACATTCTAAAATCCTACAACATTCTAAACTATGACAATATTCTAGAGTCCATCAATATTCTAGAATCAAATAACATTCTAGAATCCTACACTTTTGGCACTATAGTGTATTTTCAATAATGGAATCTGCTGCTGCTGAGCTATCTTCGTCCTTGTTTCCATGAAGCTGGTTGGTTGTTTCTGTGGCGACATATGAACCCTGCTGCAGATACGTCAGCAATGTTAAATTTAAGGTGATTTTTACCTCCGCCAGGAGGTTATGTAATCACCGGAGTTTGTTTGTCTGTCCGTCTGTGTGTGTGTGTGTGTGTGTGTCTGTTTGTCTGTTAACAGCATAACTCAAAAAGTCATGAACGGATTTTCACCAAATTTTTACAGGATGTCCGGAAGAGCAAGAGTAAGAATCGATTAGATTTTGGAGGTGATCCGAATCATCATCTGGATCCAGGAATTTTTTGAGATGGCCGCCAGGCGGCCATTTCTCAATTGTTCTTCGACCTTCAAAAAAATTCCTGGATCCAGACGGTGATTCGGATCACCTCCAAAATCTAATTGATTCTTACTCTTGCTCTTCCGGACATCCTGTAAAAAATTGGGTTAAAATCCGTCCATGACTTTTTGAGTTATGCTGTTAACAGACAAACAGACAGACACACACACACACACACACACACACAGACGGACAGACAAACGGTATGGCGGAGGTATGCGCTCTCCGAGTGTTTTTCTAGTTTTCTCTTGTTTCTTTACTCTGCAGCATCTCAAGCTTCATTTAATTAAAAAAAAATAGTCAACATCATTTACTTGTGTTAAATGGTTAAATTTTGTTTTTGTTGGCTATTCTTTTATCACTCCGAGTCTTGGATCAGGAGAAGAAGAAGAAAACGATAAAATGTCTTCTCTGCACTTCTCTGTCTGCTTCATTTACTTTGCAAGACGTAAGTTAAACATGTTCATATGTTCAGATCTGATACAGCCATGGCCATAAGTTTGGACACAAGTACCATGGCGCTTGTGAATCTTAGAAAATACCACAAAATTGTCACTTACAACATACTTATGTTCTGTAATAGACATCAAAACAGACATAAGTCATGCTGTGTCCAAACTTATGGCCATGGCTGTATATTGTAAGTGACAATTTTGTGGTATTTTCTAAGATTCACAAGCGTCATGGTACTTGTGTCCAAACTTATGGCCATGGCTGTTAGAAGATGAACAATTTTAAGCAAAAACAAACTAAAAACACACAAAGTGACCAAAATGCAACACACAATAACATGGAAAAAATGCAAAATGTTTAAAAACAGACAGAAAGCAAAAGAAATTTGACCTAAATTAAACACATAATGACACAAATGAGACACAAAATGATCAGAAAACTCACGAAACTATTCTGACTTATTGTATTCAATATTCTGAAGGTTTTACAGAGAGGTTTGTTCATATAGCATTTACAGTCTGATTTATACAACTTTTTTCTCCCAAAAAACATACTGAAATGTCCAAAATGATTCAAATGAGATGTTCACTTTGTGTCTCATTTTAGTCATTTCTGTTGCTAATTTTGGTCATGCATCATCTTTGTTCAATTTCGCTCATTTTGAGTCGAATTCGGGTCATTTTGAATCTCTTTATGTTGTCTGTTGCTCCATTTTTGTCATTTGGTGGCTAGTTTTTATCATTTGGGGGATCATATTGGTTTGTGGTTTGTTTTAATCATTTTGTGGTTCACCCTCCAGAATTGCATGGTAAAATCCTCTCTGATCAGACCTGTTGACTGATTTGTTCCATGTTTCTACAACACAACAACTCCCAACTTGCTTCTCTATCAGGTGTGTTTTATGCTATACTGAACTCTCTTCAGGTTTTAAATACACAGTGATCTTATACTTAATTTCCATATAGAATAGAATAGAATAGAATAGAATAGAATAGAATAGAATATGCTTTATTGTCATTATACAGTGTACAACCAGATTGGAGAGCTTCTCTTTTCAGTGCAAAGAAATCTTAAAGATGGTGCAGTCTATTTACAAATATACAGTATAAATAACAGTGAATATAAATATCAGAGTGAATGAGAAAGTGGTGGATGTTGCACATTTCAATGATTTTCCTCCTCCTGTTTTTGAGGAACTAAAACTATCTGTTTTGGACTATCTTGGCCACTCTACCTAATCTCAATTCTCCATTCCATGTGTTTCTCCTGTCTGCAGGTCAGAGAATGCCTCTGATGGGGAAATGGAGAAGCTGATGTCAGCGTCTGTCACTGACATCCCATTGTGCATCTGTTTGCACAATCTGCACAGACTTATAAAAATCTGATTCTTCACTTCTTAAATCCTAGTTTCTCATGAAAATTAAAGCGCTTAAAACATTTCTGTTTCATAGTAATCAAAACCACTGAAAGCATTTTATGTTCATAAAGCATCAGTTTCTCATATTAATCAAATTCATCACCCTTCAGTGAGTTATTCTTTTGATTTAGTGACTTTTAAACGAAGATTATAAAAACAAGTCTTCAAGTTAGCTTCATCACATTCATTGGGTTCGAGCATAACTTGGTTATAAATCTCAGGTTATCATAAAACACTGTGGTCCTCATTTAGCTGTTATTCTGCCAGAGTCTCACCCTTATGGCTCATTCTACTATCTCATATCTCCATGCTTCTAAACACTGGAAACGTTGTTGATCCGTAATTCCGCTAACTTGACTGAACGTCCCAGAGGAAAATTTTACTGCTCAAAGCTTGCTCTTCTACAGCTCAGGAGACAAATTTGAGATTCTCATGTCAGCCTCATTTTAGTTTCTATTTTGTCTAAAGGTTTCTCATATGTTTCTCCTAAAATTCACTAGGAGAAATAGGTGAGACAGGATAATTAGAGGGAGTCATACTTGAGACTTGTGGGCGATACCTTGCTAATCTCAATACAGTGTTTTTAATGGCTCCTTTATTTCTCCTCTGGAAAAGAAAATGAACAATAGTGGAGCTTCTACAGAGCAATATGAGAGACTCACTCACACCTCCACACGAGCATGACAGACTTGGAATCGAACCCCAGCCTTCTGGGTGTGAGACAGCCACTCTACCCACTGAGCTATGCCACCCTATGTGTACATTAATCTGCACACACACACCTTACAAATGCTGCAACAAATAAGAAGTTGCCTGGATACAGCCTAAACATCTTGAGGCACTTATAATAATATATGGTGACTTCAATCAGGTCACCCTCTCCTCCCACTTGACTGGATTTATCATTGTAAACACCACGGATCATCCACTCATAATATTGTGATGGGCCTCTCTCTGGACTGCAGGACGGAAAGATATAGAAGATCTTTGTACCCACAGTGATCAGGCTTTATAATTCTATAGCAAATAGCAGATGAGCTGACAGACAAATGAATTTCCCTTTTGGGATGAATAAAGTAATCTGAATCTTTATTAATTAATTTAAAAAAATATCATGTGGATTACAATAAAGTCAACATGCTAGATGATTAAAAACAACCAAAATGTTGATCTGAGTCTGAGAATTCAATGAGCGCTTGTGGAGATCTCTTCATTTGTTCTCTCTGAGCTTAGTATGAGATGCATGAACTGGAGCTGGGATGAGAACAGATTGAGTTCTTAGAGAGAGCTCTCTGATTTCTCTGCCTGAGATCACAAAGAGACAGAAAAGTTGAGAAACTCTGAGAATTATATGAGAGCTTGTTGAGATCTCTTCTGAAACTTTAAAGGAGACTAAACTGAGATTTAGTGCATCTTATTGCTCAGGAGAATAAAATAAGACACGGGAGAAATAAGCCTTAGTCTCAGTTTGGTGTCACACAGATCTCAAAGTTGTCTAGGAGAAGTAAATGAAACATTTTTGAGATCTCTTTTTGAATTTTCTTTTCCTCTGGGGTGGGCTGCAGTTCCCGTTATTAAACATCAATGTGATGTATAAATGCAGATGAACTTCATATATTTCATTATGCAGACATTTTTATTGATGTCCAGTATATTTTATAGACATAAACATATTTGATAGAAATATCAGAAATGGATTTTTGTATCCTCATAATAATTGAGTTAATACCATTAAATGTTCATCAGTGATTCATCTTTACTGTGAAACTTTTACTTTGCAGCTATATTTTTAAAAAATGTTGCTCATTTTAAGGGAAGACATTAAAGGATGGTTTTCTTAGTTCAATCAATTAAAGGTTGAATTGATTAAAAATCTCAGCTCCAACATGAAGGAGTGCAGAGACCAAACAGAACAAACCTGCATCACTTTGGATTTGGTTTTTAAAGCAGCAGAAATGACTCAGCTCTTCTGGGATTCTTGTCACATTTGGTGCTTTCAAACTATCGGCCAGTTGCTTCATGGACTGATTCAGCTCACCTGATCCTGGATCTGAATCGAAAGCCAACAAAGCAGCATCAGCTGATCCACCGCCACTTCCTCAAATCCAGCCTCCACTGTTGCTCAACATGGACTCTCAGAAAACTGCTCACATCCTTTATGTTTGCTGGAAGTCAGCATGGTGGGGCCTGGCTAGTTCCTGGATGGGAGAAGCTGGGAATAGCAGATAGATGTTGGAAGCTTTTATCTGTCCAACCTGCAGAGGGCGCTGCTGCTGCTGGACTGGAAACAGCCTGAAGAATCAGAGGAGGAATTATTCTGAAGATATGGAGAGAAAACACACAAGTAAACAGTGAAGCAGCTACAATCAGTGATTTTAGACACTGTAGGCTGATTTCATCTGGAAGATATCAGATAAATGGAGGAAAACGTTCAATATTTCACATTGAAACAGCGTGAAAGTGAATTAGTGAGACAGAGTGAGAGAGTTAGAGAGTTACTTTTTAAACTCACCACGAACTGATCCATCAGGTTTCCTACTTCATTGCCCTGAAAACAGGGACGTCACGGCCATTCCTGTTCCTCAAATTAGTTCTGCTTTTACGGTCTTCGTGTAGCAGCTTCTTTTCTCCGTCTGAAGGTGAGTAAAAGACACTTTAAACTGGTTTTTGTCTTTTATATATCTATAGAACATAAAATTGATTGAATCATTCATTGTATTTTAACTCTAAAACAACGTCGTTGTGACACAATTAAAACATTAAATCAATCTTTATTCCCTAAAACCGAATTTTCAGACATGTTGGGGTTTTCCCAACCAGCAGGAGTTCTCAAACTGATGCTGAAATCAATGTTTTATCAGTAAATGTCATTTGTATTTGTCAGGCAGTTCTAAACATGAGTTGTTCTTATCAGCAGAACTTCAGTGCAACAGTTGTAGGATGGAAATGCTTTGAACAATAGATTTTTCAACAACACACGTAGAACAAGAACATTGTGTGGTCTAAACAGTGATGGAAAAAAGTTTTGGGACTCCCCATGCATTTGTGAAATCCTGCATTAAGAATCCCTCTGAGGTCTTCAAGTGTATTTTCTTTTAGTTCAGTCACAGCCAGAATACTAAACACATCCTAAAAAAGACACTAAAACCTGAAAACTGGTTGATTCCATAAAAATAGAGAAGAAATGTGGAGTTTGCAAGGCACTAACCAGGACCCATCAGGAGCAGTTCAGGGTTCAGTGTCTTGCTCAGGGCCACCTTGACATGAGCTCTCCAGGCCAGGATCAAACCGGCAACTCTCTGCTTACAAGATGCCCATTCTACCCACTGAGCCATGCCGCACCAAGAATGACGCAAACTGTTAAAATGTATTTAAAATTCATCCAAAAAGATATAAACTGGTGAATAAAATGATTTGAAATTCATCTCAAATTTTGTCCAAAATGACCTCAGTTTGTCCATGTTTGTGAATATTTGTCAAGAAATATTTTGAATTGTCTGAATGGGATCTGGAATGAGTCAGAAATTGCCTAAAATTACTCATATTATTCAAAATTTGTATAAAATAGCTCAAAATTAGTTAAAACTAGTTAAAATATGTCAAACAGTTCTAAAAGTTTGTCCAAAAGTACTTAAAACTTGTGTTGAAATGAGTCAAATTGTTCTAATTTAAATAAAATTCATTGAAAAAGAGATAAAATGGTCAAAAAATGATGACAAAGCTGAATAAAATGATAAGAAATTCAACTAAAATATCTCAAAATATGTCGACAATAACTTAAATTTGTCCATGTTTGCGGCCGCCGGACATTCTTTAAATTCCTATGCAAATTCGTCGGATTCATGACGATCTAAGCTGTCCATCGGTGTTTGCGGCCGCCGCGGCGGCCGGATGTCCAGCGGCCACCACGGCGGCCGCAAACGCCGATGAACAGCTTAGATCGTCATGAATCCGCCGGTATAAACCACTTTCAGATGTGATTACCACAGCGGGTTTCGTTCGTGGTGAGCTGCACGAAAAACATGACGACATCGTCTTGGTGCGCACAAAACAGAAACAAAAACTTACGTCACAGTTTCACGAATCCCCGTGAGACCGGGTTGTCCCATCAGAACACGCAGCAGAACATTGTTGTGTTGTATCACTTGTTGAAATGGGCGTGTTTTCTGAATGATCATTTGGTGTAAAAGACCTGGCAGAATGACAAAGATCTATGTGGATGAAGCTGAATGCTTGTTGTGCTGGTTGGTGGCACAATGAGCTACATGGTGCCCTCGTAATTTTACCGCTGGATATCATGGTTTCGAATCCTCTCACCGTACTTCAAAAATACATTTTCTATTTCGGCCCGCACATTTCTTTTTATTGTCTATAGATGTTATTAAATGGATTTATATACATTATTACTTAGTGATGCCGATGTTTTCAGCAAGGTCTTCTTTATCTGGTATCTTTATTTCACATAAATCCAGGTCTGATCGTGATGAATCTGTCGACAAAACATCTGGAGACGGCAAATATCGCCAGTTGAACTGGAACACCGGAAACCATCGAATAAAGGCCTGAATAAATAACAGTAAAGTATAGAAATAACAATACAGTAAAGGCAACTGGTGGTCAGGAGCTGAATACGGTGTTTTTTCCATGTATCTCCACTTTGTGTGCCTGTATCAGCCTGTGGAGGAGGCGGAGTGAGGAGCTGCTCCAAGCCGTTCAGGGAGGCCTGAGCTCGGCCTGACAACCGGACCAGACCCGGTCTGACTGGAGCCAGACAGCTGGAGGCCGTTCTCTAGCCGTCCCCTTAACGTACTATCCTGCAGTCAAAGTAACTGGATTTTACTCTGATCACTGCCTATATCCCTGTCAATACTATCAGCGGCCTCGTTTCCAGTGATTAAAGCGTTAAAAGCCTAAATCTCCTCCAGTATGTTGATTTTAATAATCAGGTTGATCATAGAACAGACAGCTGCCTCACTGGAACGTTAGTAGCTGTGACTTGTAGAAGACTGGGATGTTTATTCCACTTTCTAGAGTCTGCTGCCTGAACTGACCTCAGAAACACACTATGCTGATGTGAGCCACTAGTTTTATTAGTGTCTGCATGGAACCAACAACTGATGGTCAAGTCTAAGAAATTCAGTTCGGTTCAGAAACATTAACACGACATTAACTTTTGATGTAACTTCAAGTCTTTATGAGGTTATTTCATGTCACGTGCTGCTATTTTGAATGATTTTATGGTCATTTAGTAACTTTTTAACCCTCTGGTGCATAGTGGTGGACACACTGGTGGCGTCAGGGTGGGGCTTGGTTGGGCTAAAGCCCCACCAAGAATTGCAATAGTCCTACCATAAGCCAACCAAGAAAAAATAAAAATGCAAAAAAAATAAAAATAAAAATAATAAAAGCGCCACTGCAGGAACGACATTCAGGCAGGCACCTGCGATGACAGCTGAGCCGTCACTCATCGGGCTCATGAGATGAATGGGGCCCTGTTACGTAGTATGTCCATCAAGTGAGCGCGCTTAAACTTAACCTGGCTCTAATTTGTGTTGGCGGCTTATTGTCACTTGTGACAAAGTTAACGTTAGTAAGCTGATCAAATATGGATAACTTTGTTTTTAAACGTCACCAGACGGAACAACAGACAGCTGTAGCCGGTGAGTTGGATAAAACACCTGCAAGGCCACCTGACCACCCTGGTCCCGGGTCTCCCATGTTCAATGCTCGGGAGGATGAAGATGAGCAAGACAAAGAGGAGATGGAGCAGGAGGAAGAGGAAGAGGAAAGAGGCTGGCATGACCAGTCACAGCCAACCACTGCAAGCAGTAGTACTGGCCATGAGACAAGTGCTACCACTGATATTAGCCAACACCCCGGGGATGGACCGCAGTGCCCCATCAGGAAAGGTTACCCTTCAAGGCTAATAGGTAACCAGCAGCGACATTTTAATGCTGCCTGGTTTGACACATACAGCTGGCTTGAATATTCGGTTGAGATGGATGCAAGTTTCTGCTTTGCCTGCCGACATTTTTTGGGTGGTGGGGGGCACCAGTTCCATTCCGAGCCGGCCTTATATGATGGATATAAAAATTGGAAACACGCAACAGCAGCCTTTAAAAAACACAATGCAAGTGCGGCACACAAGTTCGCTATGGAGGCATGGGGTGACTTTAAACTGGCAACGACAGATGGCTTGAGGTTAGGAAACATGATGGATGCCGGCCGTTCAAAAATCATACAGGAAAACAGAGACTACATTAGGGCTGTGATTTTGTCCCTACGTTATACTGCATGCCAAGGCATGGCACAAAGAGGTCATCGAGAGGATGAGCAGTCAGAAAATAAGGGCAACTTTTTGGATCTGCTAAACGTAATTGGTGAATTTAACGAGACAGTAGCAAAGAAACTGAAGGATAATCCCAGAAATGCTAAATACACACATAAAGACATTCAAAACGAGATTATCGATATTATGGCTGACATGGTTAGAAATGAAATAAGTGCAGAAATTCCAGAAGCAGAACATTTCGCACTAATGGGGCGGCTGTGGCTCAGGTGGTAGAGCGGGTCGTCCAATGATCGAAGGGATGGCGGTTTGATTCCTGCTCTTGCCTAGTCATGTGCTGTTGTGTCCTTGGGCAAGACACTTTACCCGCCTTGCCTCCAGTGCTGCTCTCACACTGGTGTGTGATCGCGCGGATCGGCAGCCATGCTTCCGTCAGGCTGCCCCAGAGGAGCTGTGGCTACAAATGTAGCTTACCACCACCAGAGTGAGAATGTGTGAGCGAATGAATAATGGATCCATTGTGAAGTGCTTTGAGTGCCTAGAAAAGCGCTATATAAATCTAATCCATTATTATTATTATAATGGTTGACGACAGCAAAGATATCAGTAAACGTGAACAGATTTCCACCGTTTTGCGGTATTTAAAAGGAGACGAGGTGCGTGAGGAATTCCTGCACTTCACACATGCAGATGGACTGGATGCCGACTCTCTCCTGAGAAGCATACAACAGACACTATCGCAATGCAATATTGACAAAAACATGTGTTGGACAGTGTTATGATGGTGCTGGAGTAATGTCGGGCTCCAAAAGTGGCATTCAGCAGAAATTCAAGAAGGATGTGCCACAAGCACCGTACATTCACTGTCATGCCCACAGATTAAACCTTGTTTTGGTCGACGTGGTTCGCAACGTTGAAGCAGCGGCAGAGTATTTTGAAACTGTACAAATGTTGTACAACTTTTTCTCCAACTCTGTTGCCCATGATCTGTTCATTAAAAAACAGAGAGATTGGATCAGTGACACAGCCCGTTGAACTTAAGTAGTTGTGTTGTAGTTGTAGTTTGTGTAATACCTATCATTTTGTCATATTTCATAGACTGTGTGTAAAGCACAGAATAGGGAAGCCTATAGAACAAGTCCAGGACATTACCTCCAAGTGCAGTGATGATGATTATCATGACAACAGTGATGATGAACAACAGAGACATAGGAGTTAAGGATGATAATGGAAATGCTTTCAAGTCAGAATGCAGATAGTCATAATAATAAGTGCGAGGATGAAGATGGAGGTCAGCTTGATGAAGGAGCTGTGGAAGATGTCCACATGGTACCTGGACTCCATCAAGCTCACAAAAACGTCTGAAAATTCCAGGACAATGACATTGATGGAGACTTGTCTCCTTTCCTAGGAATGATGATTTTATTTTTCAGGGATCAACACAGTCATGGGGTACATTTGGTGCCCGAGAGCAAGAATGTACTGGTCTAGTGAGGTCGACCTTTATCGCAGATGAATTGCACAACGTATGTCTGTTCTTGTTGCTGAAAACATATTAATTCCTCGATTAATGACATGGTAATACTAGTCCCGCATTCATTAAGAGGTATGGAGACTCAGAATAATGGGCCTCATTCATGAAGCGTTCTTAAGAACAAATCTGTTCTTAGAGCCTTCTTAAGAAGATTTTTGGCATTCACGAACATGTTCTTAACTGACCTGTTCTTAAAAGTAAGAACAAATTCTAAGAACACTCAGGAGGACTCTTACACACAAAAAAATCTGTACTTTTAGAATTTTGTTACAGTCAAAACTGATCCAAAAATTTGAATTTCTTTCTTAAAATGATTCAAATATTACCACAAATTATTTAATTTAAAACTAGATTTATTCAAGTGAATTTTAGTGATCAATGGTTTTATAGTTCAGTGCCAGTTAAACTCAAAATCAGATTTTAGATCTGAAGCTGCACTTGGTCACATTAACGTGTTTGGAGGTCTGTGGGAGGTACAAGCGCAATGACCACTACGACGTGCACGTGCGATGACCCCCGCCACGTGCACGCGCAATAACTATTGTAACGTGCGCACGTAATACCCACCACGCTGACCGCCGCCACGTGCACACGCCCCGGTGTGCACGCCCGCACTGACCGGGGAGACAAGGCGGACATGGCCTGGGCAGTTTTATCTGTCACTGCAGCAGAGGCAGAGGGTGTTTTACTACGACAGACACCCTTTCTGAGTATAAAAGTTTAGCTGTCTCAGGTCAGACTTTATTGGCTGTTTGAAGCTCTGCCATCTGCAGAAATGACCATCGCTCTGGTGGGCGGAGTTTCACCTGCACTCCAGTGCTCACGTTTCTCAAACACGCTCTTGCTGCTGCCTTATAAGGAAGTTTAGAGGGTGGACCTTTTACATTTACAAGTCAATACAATGTAAATGTCATGTTAATGAGAGGGGAGGGTGTTCTTAGAGACTGTTCTTGAATCCGGCGCATCTCCCTCCTAAGAACAGATTTGGCTTGTCAAGAACGCTTCGTGAATCCAACGTACTTTTCTCTTGGGAGTTCTTAAAGCCGTTCTTTCGAACGCTTTTCTACGAACGCGTTCATGAATGAGGCCCAATGTCCTTCTTGCTGGAGATATTTTGAAACATACGCTTTCATTAGGTATAAGCTTCACAGTTGGAAGCGTCATTTGTTTTCCTCTTCAGGCCTAAACAACAGGGCTATGCAATTTTAAAACATGTCAAAATATGTTAAAATGTTTTTCAAAGTGTAAAAAGAAATCGTTGTTCATGGATTTACCATAAAACATATTTTAATTATTTTTTTCATAAAGTTCACAGAGTTTTATATTGAGTGCTCAGGTGCATGTAGTCCACTGGAATAGATGTGTGTGTAATTTTCTGGAAAAAAATCACATTTTTGAAAAAAGTAAACAATTGTTTTTTTCATGCCCTTACAGTAAAAAAAAACCACCAAAGAAATTTTTTTTAACTTAGTCTTTCATAATTCATGTACCAGGAGGTTGTCGATTTTGCTTTTTTTTTAAAGGTATATTGCACATTTTTGTTGTGACTTCAGTCTTAATGAGGTTATTTCACATCATTTGTTGCTATTTTAAGGGGTTTTGTGATAATTTAGTGACTTTTTATGTTTTATGCATTTAAAAAATGCGAGTTTTGCACATTTTGTGATGATTTTAGCATTTTTTTAAAAATATTTTGTGCCATTTGTTGTGACTTTGAGTTTGTACATAAATTTGAACCAAATCTTGAGTCATGTTGGGGTGTTCCCAACCAGCAGGAGTTCTCAAACTGGTGCTGAAATCAATGTGTTTTATCAGTAAATATCATTTGTATTTCTCAGGCAGTTCTAAACATGAGTTGTTCTTATTAGCTGTCAATCACAACCTGTGATCTGATCTGTCTAGCAGAGGGGAAAAACTGAAACAAAGTTCACCTGATACACTTTGAAGAAACCAAATGCTAACAATGTTCAGATGTTTCTTAAATGTAGCATTAAATGAGATTGAGAGCAGACATGTTGAGGGAAGCCATGCGACAGACTGGGGACCTGTCAAGGGTGTCCCCTGCCTTCGCCCGAGTCAACTGGGATAGGCTCCAGCCACCCCACGACCCTAGTGAAGATAAAGCGATGTATCGAGAATCGATGGATGGATGGATGTTGAGGGAAATGTGCATCATTGTGATCTTTGCTGATGTTGGTTCTGTCCCAGTGATTCCATTCTAGGGAATGTTAACTGTCAGAGATTTACAGCCTGATGGGCGTTTGTGGTTTCATGAAGCACAGGGTTTGTAGAAGTTGTGCTGGATGTTGAGTGACATGAAAAAGGTTGAATGTTGAAATAATCCGTCACATGAAATGAGTGGGAATCAGCCTGTAAAATGTGCTCTTATTGTGAAAGTCTGCCTGCTGCTTTCTCATAGGTGGAGTCCTGACTGGTTCCAGTAAACAGATCAGATGTCTAAGCGTCCAGTAGTGGACTGGAAACTTTATTCTTCTTCTTCTTCTTCTTGAGCGCTTTGAATAAAGTGTAAGTTTGCTTTGTTTGCTGCTTTAGCTTCAGTGATGTTGCTGTTTGTTTCTGCTCTGTGATGTTTCTACATGCTCACTTCTTATTTCAGCACAACCGTTGGATGACTGCTGTTTAAACATGGATCAATATGATTATTAGCTTATTGATTGACTGCAGTCAGTCAATATTTCTATGAGATGAATGATTGACTTGAGTCAGTTTAATGAGCTGCTGATGTTTCTTTGTTTTTTTGTCTTTGTGACTTTGGGTTTGTGGGTGAGTCTCTGCAGCTCCATGACTCCATCTGCTGGACTGATAGTAGAAGTGCAGCAGTGGATCTTCTCCAGGAGGATCTGAGTATCAATGATATTTGTTTCCTGTGCAGGTGAAGGTAGAAAGTGTGTGTGAGCTGCTGTGAGTTGACCATCATGGATGAGTGTGAGGACAGAGAGGAGGGAGTCCCTCCCTCTAAAAGCTCTCTGTGTGGGGAACAGAAGATCCAGAGCAAAGCTCAGAGGTGAGACCACCATCTCTAACTGTCCAGGACTCTGCTGCATGTCAGAGCTCAGCATCACATCACTGCTGCATCATTATTGACAGGAATCCACCTGGACCTGGACCTGGACCTGGACCTGGACCTGGACCTGGACATCCATCCATCTGTGTCTCCTTAAAGAGCGACCAGTCTGAGCGTCGCCTCATTGACTTTAAAGATGATCAATCTCCTGCTGCCAAGAAGTAAGCTGTGAAATCAAACTACTGACTGTTGTGTCAAATGTTCTGTCATTGTTTCAAATATGTTCCATCATTAAATCACTCTGAAACTCCGCTACATGATTGTTCCTTCCTCTTGATCTTTCTCTCTATTTAACAGAATCCATCAGAGTCCAGAGTCCTCTGGACCTGGACCTTCATCCAGCTGTGTGTCCTTCAAGAGTGACGGATCTAAGAGTCTTCCTATGAACTTTAGCGATAAACATGGTCCTGCTACAGAGGGGTAAGATGTTCAGAACAAGGTTTCAGAGCTGCTAGTTTGACAGCAGATTGGCTCCTGATCAAACAGAACAAATGTTTTGAAGAAGTGATGTTAATAACGTGAACATCATTCACAGAAACTCTAACAACAGAACCAGGTGGATCACAGCAAGAACTCTGAGTTCTCGAAAATATCAAGAAATAGTTTTACTGGACAAAACTCCAGTTCTGTGATCATATAAGCCTTGTTAACCTACATGTTAGCCTATAGGGTGAATTTTACATTGTTAATGGAGACAACTGATGCTGGACGAGGATGGAGAGGACAAACAAATGGTTCTTGTTGTCCTCTCTGAGTTTAATCAGTCAGCATCCAGACCTACAGAGCAGTTTTCCAGGTTCTCTCACAAGTTCCAACCCTGGAGTAGGAACTCTCCTAGAAACAGTCCTGAAAGAGGTTCTACAGGGTCACTTCCTGTGGTCAGAACAAAGATTGATGATGAGCCAAAATGAAGAGAAAGTTCTTGCGGTGGAAAACAGACTAATGTTAGAATCTCTAATGAACATCATGGACCTTCAGCTTTTTCTTGTCTCCGTGTGGTAAAGTGAGAGTTAACTGTTGATGTTGATCCACAGAGTGGAGCAGCAGAACTCAGAGGTTCCCAGAGCTCAGTCTGTCCAGCAGCATCACCTGGACTCCATATTCATGGTGAGTTCAAGGACAACAAATTGTTCTCCATCTGTTGTTTTCAGGCGTCTCCATGCTGCTCTTTGTAGACTAGTGGACTGTCAGAGTGTCCAACATGGATGTGATGTTTGGCTCCATGATTTGACTCTGATGGACTCATTGACACATTTCCCTGTTCCAGCTGCTGGAGGAAAACATGGTGACTTTTGTGAAGAAGGAGCTGAAGAAGATGCAGAAGGTTGTGAGTCCAGATTACCCAGAATGCTCCTCAGAGAGTCAGAGGGAGGATGAGGATGAGGAGGAGGGTGATGATGAAGATCAGAGGAGCAGCAGAGAGATGTTTCAACAGATCACAGTGTTGTTCCTGAGGAGGATGAAGCAGGAGAAGCTGGCTGACTGTCTGCAGAGCAGTAAGAAGATTTGTGTAAAGAGTGAAGCTGCTGATCAACAGAACATTTACTAAAGTCTCAGAATATCTTCACACAATCAGTCTTTAGGGGACAAACTATCACCTTCACTTTATTGCTACTTTGGTGCTTTAATATCCAGGGGCCTCATTTATAAAACATTGCGTCGGATCCATACTAAAAGTTTGCGTACGCCGAAAATCTGAAATGGGCGTATGCCCTTCGCCCCTGATTTATAAAACTGTGCGTAAGCACAGCTGCACACAATTTCTTGATAAATCACACACCAGCTGGAAGATTGCACAGGTGGATCCACCTCACATTCCGCCCACAACACACCCACATTTTACCATGAATGGTCAATGCAAAATAACTCATGAATGTATCTGTATATAAATAAGCTGCTGATCCACGGCATTTCACGCAGCGCCGGCCGGCAGTCTTTTCACTGCTGTGCGTCAGGATGAATGAATCATGTGTTGACCCAGGACACCCTGCCACTAAATTTGTTATGATTATGTCCGATGTACAAATAATTTGTACACTGATTGAATGTACATTTTTTCGGTTCACATAGACAAATTCATCTTCACTCGGAGCCCTTACAGCAACATGAGTGCAGTCAGTTACGCCGATTACATTTGGGAAACCGGACATTGCTGCAAATTGCTGTTTAATGTTGGCCTGTTCACCCACAGTGTAAGGAAACCTGATGTATTGACTGGTCATGTTTATAATGTCATCCAAAACAGCTGGCATTATTGCGCTGAGGGATGGTTGTGATATCCCAGACCTAAAGGACATCATTTAACTGTATATCAGACCCAAACAGGATTTAGACAACAAACGTAACCTCATATATTCTTCATATAAAACACATACCTGTCGGCCAATTCCCGCTGGAAGGAGCCGGAAACCCCCGAGTCGTCAGCTCCTGTGTCTGTACCAGGATGGCGTGGTTTTGGCGGGTGGGTCTGTCTAAATCGGCTTATTAGCCAGTCATCATGGGCCAGAAAATCTCCGTTATCCCTAAAATGTCTCTCCATTCTTAACGTGATCTTCCAGCAATGCCAGCGCATCCATTGTGCCACATTACGCACGGCTGTCACCCGCTATTTATCCGCTTGATCAGTGATTGAACTGATTGTCACATGCCTTTTCCAAATTAGTAATCAATCAGTCCCATCCATCGCTCTATATCATTTGAAGATGGAAGTTTGATATATGAACATAGTTCTGCAAATACAGTCGTAGGCCGAATGGCGCACTATAGGAACATCTACAACAATGAGGGTTTATGACTATCGGGCTCTACAAGTCTAATATGTGATGACAACAAAGGTTTGAGATCAATCTGGTTTCAATTCACCACTTCACCCTCCGGCACTGCCATTCCTCTGTCTCCAAAATGTGCTGAAGCAAGCATCAAAGTTGGCACACTGGTGCGCATATTCTTACGCCAAGTTTGTTATTTATAATTCACAACCTTTCCGTAGAAAGTTTCTAGCCCTGTTTTGTGCGTACGCAAGCTTTGTAAATGAGGCCCCTGGTTACTTCCACTTCACTCTTTCTTTCTTGTGTTTTCATTCAGAACTTCCTGCAGTCTGTGGACGGAAACTTAAATCTTCTCTGAAGAAGAAATTCCAGAGAGTGTCTGAGGGCATCACTAAAGCAGGACAGTCGACCCTCCTGAATGACATCTACACAGAGCTGTACATCACAGAGGGAGGGACTGCAGAGGTCAGTGATGAACATGAGGTCAGACAGATTGAAGCAACATCCAGGAAAGCAGACCGAGCAGAAACAAGCATCAGAGCAGAAGACATCTTTAAAGGTTCACCTGGAAGAGATGGACCAATCAGAACAGTGATGACACAGGGAGTGGCTGGCATTGGGAAAACAGTGTTAACACAGAAGTTCACTCTGGACTGGGCTGAAGACAAAAGCAACCAGGACATCCACTTCATGTTTCCATTGACTTTCAGAGAGCTGAATGTGGTGAAAGAGAGAAAGTTCAGCTTGGTGGAACTTGTTCATCACTTCTTCAGTGAAACCAAAGCAGCAGGAATCTGCAGCTTTGAATACTTCCAGGTTGTGTTGATCTTTGACGGTCTGGATGAGTGTCGCCTTCCTCTGGACTTCCACAACAATCAGATCCTGACTGATGTTAGAGAGTCCACCTCAGTGGATCTACTGCTGACAAACCTGATCAGGGGGAATCTGCTTCCCTCTGCTCGCCTCTGGATAACCACACGACCTGCAGCAGCCAATCAGATCCCTCCTGAGTGTGTGAACATGGTGACGGAGGTCAGAGGGTTCACTGACCCACAGAAGGAGGAGTACTTCAGGAAGAGATTCAGAGATGGGAAGCAGGCCAGAAGCATCATCTCCCACATGAAGAAGTCAAGAAGCCTCCACATCATGTGCCACATCCCAGTGTTCTGCTGGATCACTGCTACAGTTCTGGAGGAGCTGCTGAGATCCAGAGAGGGAGGAGATCTGCCCAGAACCCTGACTGAGATGTTCATCCACCACCTGGTGGTTCAGGCCAAAGTCAAGAATGTCAAGTATGATGGAGGAGCTGAGACAGATCCACACTGGAGTCCAGACAGCAGGAGGATGATTGAGTCTCTGGGAAAACTGGCTTTTAATCAGCTGCAAAGAGGAAACCTGATCTTCTATGAGTCCGACCTGACAGAGTGTGGCATCGATGTGGAAGCAGCCTCAGTGTACTCAGGAGTGTTCACACAGATCTTTAAAGAGGAGAGTGGGCTGTACCAGGACAAGGTGTTCTGCTTCGTTCATCTGAGCGTTCACGAGTTTCTGGCTGCTCTTCATGTCCATCAGACCTTCATCAACTCTGGAATCAACCTGCTAGAAGAACAACAAACAACCTCCAACAAACCTGATCCGACAGTTTTCTACCAGAGAGCTGTGGACGAGGCCTTACAGAGTCCAAACGGACACCTGGACTTGTTCCTGCGCTTCCTCCTGGGTCTGTCACTGCCGACCAATCAGAATCTCCTACGAGGCCTGCTGACACAGACAGGAAGTAGCTCACAGACCAATCAGAAAACAGTGGAGTACATCAAGGCGAAGATCAGTGGGAATGTGTCTGTAGAGAGAAGCATCAATCTGTTCCACTGTCTGAATGAACTGAACGATGTTTCTCTAGTGGAGGAGATCCAACAGTCACTGAGATCAGGAAGTCTGTCCACAGATGAACTGTCTCCTACTCAGTGGTCAGCTCTGGTCTTCATCTTACTCTCATCAGGAGAAGATCTGGACATGTTTGACCTGAAGAAATACTCTGCTTCAGAGGAGGCTCTTCTGAGGCTGCTGCCAGTGGTCAAATCCTCCAAGAAAGTTATGTAAGTAGTTGGAGACTGAAGATCCTTTTTCATTTTGCTGCTGTTTTATGAGTATAATGTGCTTTTTGTCTCTTCAGACTGAGTGGCTGTAATCTGTCAGAGAGAAGCTGTGGAGCTCTGTCCTCAGTCCTCAGCTCCCAGTCCTCCAGTGTGACAGAGCTGGACCTGACGAACAACAACCTGCAGGATTCAGGAGTGGAGAGTCTTTCTGCTGGACTGGAGAGTCCACACTGTAAACTGGAAGCTCTCAGGTCAGGACTCACACTTTGAAACTGATGTGATTTCTATCAGTGGATAAACAGCTAATCTGAGAAGAATCATTTCTGCTGATGGGATTCATCAAATGAGCTTTTACTGAACTTGTGCAAGACTTTGTCAGGGTTTATTTTTGACATGATTAAATCCCACTGACAGTTGTTGAGATTGTTGATTTGCTTGAGACACATGAAATGTGCAGCAAAATGTATCTGAAAGACAAAGAAGAAAAGAAAGAGTGAGAAACATCCAGCCAAGTGTTGTCCATCAGGTTTGTGTTGTTTTGTGTGTGCAGGCTGTCAGGCTGTCTGGTCACAGAGGAAGGCTGTGCTTCTCTGGCCTCAGTTCTGAGCTTGAAGACCTCAAATCTGAGAGAGCTGGACCTGAGTTACAACCATCCAGGAGACTCAGGAGAGGAGATGCTGAGGGCTAAATTGGAGGATCCACACTGTAGACTGGAAACTCTCAGGTACAGACAGACCGACACTCTCAGGAAATTATCATCCTAGTGTTGCAGGCCAAGCCTGCCTCTTTCCATCGGTCGATTTCAGGGTGTGTGAGGTGTCAGAGGAAGTGCTGCAGCGGTAGGAAGGAAGAAGAACAATGAAGCTGAAGAAGGGTGATGTGTACGGTGCAGCTGCAGTCACGGTGCATGTTCTGGTACAAACAGAGAAGTAGATCCAAGTGTGTTCTGGAGAAGTTGAGTGTGTGTACAGTGTGCTGCAGAGCTGGAATGAAGTTCCTTGTTCTCCACCACAAAGTTGGTCCGGACTCTGAATACAATTTGTTACCAATAGCGAGCCATGCTAAGCTAAGTGAGCTAGCATTTACCTGAGGCCATCCAACTACGGTTCCGAGGCCGATGAAACCAGGTCGGTAACACTAGCTTAGCACAAAGACAGGAAACAGGGTGAACTGTTAGCCTAGCTTAGCTCAAAGACAGGAAACAGGGTGAACTGTTAGCCTAGCTCCATGAACAGAGGAAGCATAAATGAGTAAAGCTGAATAATGAGTGTAAACTGAGCTGGGATGTGACCAGCACAGGACAGGACTTTAGAGATGCTGCATTCAGGTGTCTGTGTCCCCATGTTGGACTGGAACAGTGTGAGAGCCATGTAATGTCCATGTGTGCTGCTGAAAGAGTCGCTGCTGCTCTGACCATCCTCCTCCTTTCAGGGTGACGCCTGCTGGAGTCCGATGGTTGACACCAGGTCTGAGGAAGTGTAAGTATGTTTTAATGTATTGATGGAAACAAAGCAGCACATTCAAGCATCTTCAAAGTGTCACATCTCTGAGGTCATCATCAAAGGTTTAATACTGATCACATGATCCATCAATAACTGCAGCTGTGTTGTGTTTGTTCTCTCCATTAGATTCCTGTCAACTCACAGTCGACACAAACACAGTCCACAGAAAACTCAAACTGTCTGACAACAACAGGAAGGTGACAAATGTGAAGGAGGATCAGTCGTATCCTGATCATCCAGACAGGTTTGAATACTGGTTGCCTCAGCTGCTGTGTGGAACTGGTCTGACTGGTCGCTGTTACTGGGAGGTGGAGTGGAGAGGAGAGGTTCATATATCAGTGAGTTACAGAGGAATCGGAAGGAAAGATCGCAGTGATGACTGTGTGTTTGGAGCAAATGATCAGTCCTGGAGTCTGAGCTGCTCTGATCATCTTGGTTTCTCTGTCAGACACAATAACAGTCAAACACCCATCAGGTCCTCCTCAGTCTCTGACAGAGTTTCAGTTTATGTGGACGTTCCTGCTGGAACTCTGTCCTTCTACAGAGTCTCCTCTGACTCTCTGATCCACCTCCACACCTTCAACACCACATTCACTCAACCTCTCTATCCTGGATTTGGGTTCTGGTTCTCTGGTTCCTCAGTGTTTGTGTGCTGAGTTGAGTCTCCAGAGTCTCCTCCTGGTAGAGAAACAGTGTTGAACAGATAGTTGAGTCTCTCCATGACTCTGTCCCTCACAAACATGTTTTCACATTCAAGGATTAAATGTGTTTCTTTGTCAAATCCTTCTAAATGATTCCTTGTAAACTTGTTCCTCTTCAAAGATGGAAGTTGTGATTTTTCCAGGAGACATGGTTTTGGTGCCACTTTGAACTAAGATGATCTCTTCTGTTGAACAAACCGTTGATTGTGAATATCTTTTCCAGATATGAAGCTGCTCCTTCCAGGTCCACAGACAGTAAACAAAACAAACCTCTCTGTAAAAACCCTCAGAATGTTGAATAGAATAAATGTGAACAGTGTCATGACTGTAAGAGAAGATTTCTGGATCATTTTGTGTCTCATTTGTGTCAGTATGTGTTCAATTTTGGTAAATTTATGTGTTTGTCTGTTTTTAAACATTTTGCATCTTTTCATGCTATTTTTGTTCCATTTTGGTCAGTTTATGCCTTAAATTTGACCATTTTGTGGTTCATTTAGGTCGTTTTGTGTCTTTTTAAGTTTGTTTTTGTTTAAAATTGTTCATCTTGTTAGTTCTTTTGGTCATTTCACATGTCTATTTGGTCATTCTGTGACTCACTGACCATTTCTGTATCAGTTTTCAACTCTTTTTTTGTTCATTTTTGCTCATTTTATCTTTCATTTTAGTAATTTTGCATCACGTTTTGGTTGTTTTTGTTCAATCTTGGCCATTTTCCATATCATTTTGTGCATTTCAGCATGTTTTTGGAAAAAAATATTGTATCACTCAGACTGTAAATGATATATCAACAAACCTCTGCGTAAAACCTTCAGAATGTTGAATAGAATAAATCTGCACAGTGGTGAATGTAAGCGAGGATTTCTGGATCAGTTTGGTCATTTTGTGACTCATTTTGTGTCAGTTTATGTTTTTGGTCTGTTTTTAGACATTTTGCATCTTTTCATGTTGTGTTTTTGTACCATGTTGGTCATTTTGTGTCTTAATTTTGGTTATTTTGTATCTCCTTGTGTTAATTTTATTAAGTTTTGGTAATTTCGTGTCTAATTCAGGTAATGTTGCATCGATTTATGTTGTTTTTTTGTACCATTTGGTAATTTCATGACTGATTTTGCACGTCTTTAATGTTGTTTTTGTTTAAAATTGTTCATGCTGTTGCTCATTTTGGTCATTTCATGTGCCAATTTGGCCATACTGTGACTCATATTGGCCATTTTTGTTTCATTTTTCATCTCTTTCTCCCCCCCCCCCCCCCCCCCCCCATTCACATTTAATAACATGTAAGCATACAAATATGGAGTCACAGGAGTGCCAAATCAAAATATAAATAAATAAATAAATGTGGAAATATAAAGAGAAATAAATAAATAAATGTGGAAATATAAAGAAAATAAATAAATAAATAAAAAGGAAAAAATTTTGTCTTTGCTTTTACCTTTTCTGTTTTGTCCCGACGGAGACGCTAAGCTAGCGGGGGCAAAGTTTCAGTGTTTTCCATTGATGTGTACGGCACGAAAATTAAAACAAGAAGAATGCCGGCTCATTGTGCGGCATACAGTTGCACACTACATCGGACGATCAAGACAAGGAAACTTGGAATAACTTTCCACAGGTAAGAATAGTTTTGGGCTCGTTTTTCATTATTAAATCTTGTTGAGGGTCTATGAGAGCTAACTTGTTAGCCATTAGCAAAACACTAACACGAGCTAACAGCTGGACAACCAAATACCAGACGATTAATAGTAGCTGTAGTATAGTTGTAGTAGCTGTAGTATAGCTGTAGTATAGCATATTCACTCTCCACTACACAGCTGCAGCAGCATCTTCAGGCATTCAAGGAAGCCTGGACTCACCATAGTTTGAGGACAGAGAGAGGGCAATCCCCCATGCAACTGTTGCTTAGTCAGCCACGTGAGGGAAATGCTGCTGATCCAGTTGAGGTATGAATCCCCTCTTGTACCTTT
The DNA here is from genome assembly GCF_021347895.1 of Acanthochromis polyacanthus. Classification (NCBI taxonomy): domain Eukaryota; kingdom Metazoa; phylum Chordata; class Actinopteri; family Pomacentridae; genus Acanthochromis; species Acanthochromis polyacanthus. The sequence continues at coordinate 11,338,796 of NC_067134.1, read as the reverse complement.
ACCTTCCTGTCTTCCTTTATATTTGTTTATGTTAACTTTATTATTTCTACTTTGGTACTGGATGGTTCACTTGCCAAGAAAAAATCTAATGCATGTGATCTCACTTTCTGATTCAGAGTCCAGATTTGATTTCTTAACAAATTGAAATTACCAAAGCATATTTAACAAACACAGTGTAGATGTATGCTGTCTAACACTGCTAGGAGAACCTGGACATTTCAAAAATGCTATACTTGGTTTAGTAGCACAATAATATCTATTCTTTATAGAGCTGTGACAGGTCCTGTAGTTTCTGCACTTGGTATTTTTAAATTTTAACATATAAACATATGCATAGATATTTCAATGGTGTAAAATAATATCTATACAATTTTATAGTTCATGAATTTACTCCTTGCACTAACCTTGCCAGCAAGTTGATTTCTCGCGATATTTGTGAGTTCACAAATCTCTCAAGAAACCATCTTGTACCGCTCCCGCTTTCACCGTTCGGACAGAGCCAAGTTGGCACGGGCCAATCACGCAGCAGTATTCGTGTGTGGGGCGGGATATCCGGGTGTGAAGACGACAGCACTCTCGACGACACCAAGCGACAGTAGATCAAAACAAACATGGCAACGGAGGACAACGATCGTGTAGATGCTGCTATTAAGTCAGTTTCAGCTGAATCTCCTATCGCTTCTTTGAAGGAAGAACAACGAGAGGCGCTTTGCGCATTTCTGGATGGTAAAGATGTTTGTGCTTTTTTACCTACGGGTTTTGGTAAGAGTTTAATCTACCAATTGGCTCCGCTCATTGTGAAGATTCCGCAATTGGCTAAAAACAAACCTGTCAGAGGCGGGACATACTGTTGCATTGTCCAATCCGTGCCTCTTTCCTCCGAACGGATTTACATGGAACGGTCCCAGATTGATATTGTGGAGTACTATCAAGTACTACACAATTATTAATCTGGCTATTGCCAGGTTATCCTTGCACATCTTATTGTCCAACCCACATTTGAAATCAAGTTTTGCCATACCATGTAGTCCCTAATCTAATTTACTTTTCTTTTTTTTATTTTTTGAGGAGTGTGCATTTCTTAATAGAAGAGCTTGCTTCCAAATTATGCTTTCCTTTCAGGTTGCTGCTGATTATGGGATAGACTGGACAGGACCTCAGACCCCATACCCAGAAGGCGTCACTGTACCTGATGCACAACTACCCTGGGAGCTTACACAGGCTGAAGTTACATCATTGCCTGATCCGGCCGTCCCTTTTTCTGCTGCACTACGGGCATACATGGATACAGTGTATATTCTTAAGGACATTTTTCAACAAACCTAGACATATCACAACTCACCTTAACATAATCAGAATGAAACGAACAAGACTCAAAAGAATGCTGCAAATTTTTGGTGCAGAATTTTACGACCAGTTGTGAATTTCAAATAAATGCCTTTGAAAACAACAACGTACAAAGACACAGCAAAGGGATATAAAACTGCTTTTATTGCATGCTGAATAGTTTGACAGCTTTTAAAAGCATTAAAACAATGTGCCAATAAAAAGGTTTAATAGAACTGACAATTCTTTTCTTTAACTTCCAAATATTACAACTGTTCTCCAAAGACAGTCTTCCAATGGCTAACTAGTTAGCTCTCATAGACCCTCAACAAGATTTAATAATGAAAAACGAGCCCAAAACTATTCTTACCTGTGGAAAGTTATTCCAAGTTTCCTTGTCTTGATCGTCCGATGTAGTGTGCAACTGTATGCCGCACAATGAGCCGGCATTCTTCTTGTTTTAATTTTCGTGCCGTACACATCAATGGAAAACACTGAAACTTTGCCCCCGCTAGCTTAGCGTCTCCGTCGGGACGCCGCTCAGAGGGGCGTGTCGTATCTACTCTTCATATGCCTGTGATCAGGAACGACGAGGAAGCCCCGCCTAGAGCCATTTGATTGACAGCTCAGTCCACCAAGTGAAAGCAAACTGATTTGCATTTTATTTCTTGGTGGTTATTTCAGGATGGCCTGACACCAAGAAATAGAAAAATGCAAATCAGTTTGCTCTGGGCGGGGCTTCCTTTTCAGGCGGGGAGTCGTACCCGCACACAGGCTTCTTTCCTGACGCCATCTCCGGCCACGGCTGAAGTGAAGCCGTGTCACCGTGGAGCTTCGGCTGATTCTGCCATCAGACACTGAAAGGACGCTGCTAATTCGGTAAATTAATGTTTATTTTCTTATCAGTGTGGCAGAATAAGCCGAAGCTCAACGGTGACATGGCTTCACTTCAGCCGTGCTGGGAGCTGGTGTCAGGCAGGACTCCTGTGTTCAGAATCCCCGCCCAGAGCAAACTGATTTGCATTTTTCCTTTTCTTGGTGGACTGAGGAAATATAAAGGGAAATAAATAAATAAATAAAAGGAAAAAAACAGAAACGGTAAAAGCAAAGACAAAATTTTCCTTTTTATTTATGTATTTATTTATTTCTCTTTATATTTCAACCCGGTCTCACGGGGATTCGTGAAACTGTCACGTAAGTTTTAGTTTCGGTTTCGTGCGCACCAACACGATTTCGTCATGTTTTTCGTGCCGCTCACCACGAAATGTTTTTCGCTGTGGTAATCACATCTGAAAGTGGTTTATACCGGCGGATTCATGACGATCTAAGCTGTCCATCGGCGTATACTGCTTGTGTGATCGTGTTTGCGTCCGCCGGCCGCCGGACATTCTTGAAATTCCTCTGCAAATTGGTAAGTGTACCACCGGCTTATGGTTAGGTTATGGTTATGGTTATGGTTAGGGTTATGTTTAGGAACGATGTCATGCAAAATATAGCGTTGGATTCGCCACGGTTTTACATTAAAAATATAATATACACATTCTTTTGAAATACGTTCTGAGTGGCACGAAAAGTCCGCCGTTTAAAATACATTGGTGCGCATTTCGTGGTGAGCGGCACGAAAAACATAACGAAATCGTGTTGGTGCACACGAAACCGAAACTAAAACTTACGTGACAGTTTCACGAATCCCCGTGAGATCGGGCTCTATATTTCCACATTTATTTATTTAATTATTTATTTCTCTTTATATTTCCACATTTATTTATTTATTTATTTATATTTTGATTTGGCACTCCTGTGACTCCATATGCAAAACATTGTGCAATGAACAAAAAAAACAGACAACAGGGGTACAAAATTGAAACATACAATAGGTTGTTAGTATTGTGTGTGTGCGGGAGTGTAGGGGTGAGCGTGTACATGTGTTAGTTTGTGGTAATTTCCTGGTGGTTGTTTAGCTGGTTATAACAATAAAAGTAACATCAGAGATAATGAGGAGGGCTTAAGCAGAGGCAGTGTTTTAAACAGTAATGTCATAATAATAAATCACTAAAAAAATAAAAAATAAATAATATAATAATAAGCAGTAAACCAAGGCAGCAAAAACAAACAAAAAAAAAAAAAAACAGGCAAGAACGTAGGCTTTTCTGGAGTGGAAAATAAATAGTTGCAAATGGATGAAACACTAGAGGAGCTGGTCAACAAATTAGTTTTGTAGGAAATTTATGAGTATGGTTTGAAATTGGGGGGGATCCATTGTCATAAAATCAGGTATTGTTGATTGGTACTCTGTAAGAATATGGTCAGATAAGAATTTTTTCCATTGGGGTATGCTTATTGACGTTTTTGATTTCCAGTTAGTGAGTATGGTTTTCTTGGCGATGGTTAGGGCTGTCAGCAGGAGTTGAGTGTATGAAGGGTTAAGTGTGGTGGATGATATATCTCCCAGTAGGCAGAGTGAGGGGGATAATGGGATGTGGCAGTCCAGGAGGGCAGAGAGTGATTCTGTCACCTGTCTCCAGAACAGGAAAACAGGTGAACAGAACCAAATGGCGTGAATGTAGCTGTCTGTAATGTTTTGGGTGCAGTTAATACATTTGTCTGAAATTGAGGTGAATTTTGAGAGTTTCTGTCTTGTAAAATGTGTTCTGTGTATTATTTTGTATTGTATCAATTGTAGATTTGCGCTTTTTGACATGGTATAGATGTTATTGCAGATCTTTGTCCAGAAACTGGCATCAGGAGACAATTGTATGTCATGTTCCCATTTGTGGTGTGGGATGGAGATTGTTTTGTCTGATTTAGTTATTATTTGATATATTTTGGCTGTGAGTTTTTTTCTAGATTTGATTTGGAGAAGTTCTGAAGGTACTGGGGGTAATTCAAGATTTATACTTCTGGTTTTGTAAGAGGATGTGATTGAGGATTGTAATTGAAAATATTCTAAATACTGTGTTCTCCTGATGCCAAACCTCTGGACAAGATATGGAAACCAGTGTGTTATTCTGAAAGATGTGCTCTCACTGTGTGATGCCTTTCTCTGCCCATGTGCGAAAGTGTAAGGATTTTTTGTTCATTAGAAGATCCAGATTATTCCATATAGGTGTTAGTCTAGAAGGCGCTAATGTGGAGTTAGTGGTTTTGTGGAGTTTCCACCAGGCTGTCAGAGTGGAGGATATTGTTGAGATTTTGAAGCATGGATGTTGTTTTATTGAAGTACTGCAGAATGGTAAAGCTGAAAGTAGAATGTTTTGACAAAATGTTTCTTCTATTTCTTGCCAGGTCCTGTCAGATGGAGTGGGGTGTGTCCATTTGTATATATATTGTAAACTGATAGCTAATGAATAATGAAAAACATGAGGAGCATTGAGACCTCCTTGTGATCTGGGTTTTTGTAATGTGGAGAGTTTGATTCGTGGGGTTTTATTTTTCCAGTAAAATGATGCTATTATTGAATCAAGAGATTTAAACCAGGATTGATTGGGAAGAATTGGGATCATAGACAGAAGGTAAGTGATTTTTGGCAGAATGAACATTTTTATTGCCGCTATTCGACCTATGAGTGATAAAGGGTGATTTTTCCACCGGTTAAGGCTGTCTGTTATTGTTTTGATGAGAGGAGTGAGGTTTAAATTGACCAACTCTGACAGCCTGGGGGAAATATTAATGCCTAAGTATGTAATGTAATTTGTGCATATCGGAATAGGTGGTGTATGGGCTGCCACATTCCAGTCGTCCCCCCGTACTGGGAGTATAACAGATTTATGAAAGTTGATGGAATAGTCCGAGATATGTGAATATGTTTTTATGAGAGATATTGTTTCTGTAAGAGAGGTGTATGGTTGCTGAAGGTAGAGGAGTATATCATCAGCATATAGGCTTATTTTATGATGTGCAGTGGGAGTTTTTATTCCTGTGATACCTGGATTTTGGCGGATTGCAGCAGCGAGAGGTTCTATGAATATGGTGAAGAGAAGGGGAGAGAGTGGGCATCCTTGCCTAGTTCCTCTGTACAATGTGAATGGTTGTGATGTTCGTCCATTAGTTAGTACTGTGGCAGTGGGAGAGGTGTGTAAAATGTGAATCCAGTTTATAAATGACTCTCCAAAGCCGAATGTTTGGAGAGTAGATGTTAAAAATGACCAGTTAACTCTGTCAAATGCTTTTTCTGCATCAAGTGAGACTATGATTGTTGGTTGTTGTTGTTGTGATATCGAATATTCCAGTAAGTTGAACAGTCTGCGTGTATTGTTTGAAGAGTGTCTACCTTTTATAAATCCAGTTTGATCTGAATGAATTATGGACGGAATTACTTTTTCTAAACGGTGGGATAATGTCTTGGTGATTATTTTGAGGTCGACGTTGATAAGTGATATGGGGCGGTAGCTAGATGGTATGGTTGGGTCTTTATTAGGTTTAAGAAGAAGTGAGATTATGGCGGAATTCATATGGTTGGGTAATCTTGATATTTCTGTTATTTCTGTGTTAACTCTTTGAAAAAGTGGATTGAGAATAGACCAGAAATGTTTATAGAACTCAGCAGGAAAGCCATCAGGACCAGGTGATTTATTGTTTGGCATTAATTTGAGTGCCTTCTCGAGTTCTTTATCTGTTATTGGTGAATCAAGCATTAATTGTTGTTCTTGAGTTAATTTTGGAAGCTCAATGTCATTGAGAAATGTGTTTATATCGTTTTGAAATGTGTCATTTTCAGATGAGTATAGTTTTGCATAAAAATCTTTAAATATTTTGTTAATCTCTATTGGGGGTTGTGTTGGCTTCCCTGCTGAGTTCTGTATGCTAACAATGCGTGTTTTTTCCTGATTTTGTTTGATTTGGTTTGCCAGATATTTACTGGACTTATTGCAGTGTTGAAAAGCTTCTTGACGGAGTCTTTGTATCATAAATGTTGTTTTTTTATATATTGTATCATTTATTTGGAGTTTATATTGCCGCAGTTCTGTTTCAGTTTGTTCTGTAGGATTATTTGCATTAATGATTTCGAGTTGTTTAATTTTACGTTCCAATTTTGATTGTTGTTGTTGTTCTTTTTTCTTTCTGTATGTGGAGTATGAAATGAAGCTTGTGTCTTCATTGTACAGCTGACTCCTTCTTGGACGTCCCTTCGTTCTGCCCCTAGTCATGCTGCTATAGGCCTAGGCTGCTGGGGGACTTTTCTTGACGCACTGAGCCCTTCTCTATCTACCTTTACATTTAATATGTATACCGTTATTGCAGTACATTCACTCTGTTTCCCCCTGTGCTATTTCTCCGAGTGTCCCTGGTCCCAGAGCTGGATGCTTCAGATCTGCGGTCGATGTTCCACCAGCTGGTCCAGTCTCCACCATGTCCACTGTGGGATGCTGCTACTGACCTTCCACCAGCCCTCTGCTTCCAATTCCCTTTTTCCACGAGTCAACTCTGCATCGCCTTCAATATACTGTTATGCTAACTTACATACTGTTTGAATTTTACTGCTAGCTATATAAGGAGTATGTTTAATGTCAGAGCCGTACATCATAAGAGTAAACTATGAGTCAGTTTTCAATGTTAGCTTATACTTTGTCTGTGTCACATATCCTGTCATGCATGTATTCAAATGTGTGTTGTGTTTTCCTTGCTTTCTCACCCCTCCCTCTTCTCCCATCCCTCCCCCTTGCCCTCTTCTGTCCTTCTCAACCCGCCCGGCCAGCAGGCAGATGGGTCCCCCCTATTTAGAGCCGGGTTCTGCTCGAGGTTTCTTCCCTGTTAAAAGGGTGTTTTTCCTTGCCACTGTCGCCTTTGGGCTTGCTCTGGGGGTCAGGCATATGGGTTCTGTAAAGCGTCTTGAGACGATTTGACTGTAATTGACGCTATATAAATAAAATTGAATTGAATTGAATTGAATTGAAAATGATTATTCCTCTTAAAACTGCTTTCCCCGTTTCCCATAGAACCGATGGTGATGACTTTGGGGAATCATTTATTTCTAGAAAGGATGCCCACTCTCTTTGAATTAGGTTATTGAAGTCCTGATCTTTTAAAAGAGAAGTACTGAAGCGCCATCTAGGGGGTGTAATCATTCTATCAAGGTGAATTTGATTCAAGGTGAGAGTAACGGGTGCATGATCACTTATTATTATGGGGTGGATTGTGAAATTTGAAAGTTTTGGCAGAATAGAATTGCTAAGGAGAAAGAAGTCAATACGTGAATATGATTTATGGACTGGAGAGAACAATTTCTTTGGACTGTGATGGTCCGAGGGCCAGTAACCTCCTAAGTTAATTTATTTAATTGTTGGAGAGTTACTGCACCAGCTCTCCATCTATCGGGTTCTTCTAACAACCCAGTGAGATCTGACCCAGATGGGATCTCAAGAACGTTCAAGCTGGTATTCGAGGAAAATTCGCCTGGCTTCTTTCTGTCTCCATCTAAACGTGTATCCCGCTTCCTCTGATTATTAATTTAACTGAGTATCCACTTTTGAATGGTTAAATTAATTTACCAGTCATGTCTGTTAACGGCAGCTTTTCCTCTTAACAGATTTCGCACTTGGTAAGTTGCTAGGTCAAAGTTTAGAGGTTTGGACATGAATAACCTTTTTGTTGTTTGGACCAACAAAAACTTTGTTATAGTCTTCTCTGGTGTCATTCCTTTGGAGGTGATAGAGTTCAGTAATGTTCCTTCAGTCAGTGTTATTTTTAGATCACAGTTCTGTAATCCTCAAACAGCGCAGTAAGAGCAGTCCTTCAGTCCATAATCCCAGTAGAACAGATATTCCTTTGCAGATCATGTTGAATCACCCGTCCAAAGTTATGTGGTAAAATCCCTCATGCTCAGAACTGTTGTCTGGTTTGCATCAAGTGACTACCCCACAACAACTCCCAACAAATATATTCCAACAGGTGCATTTTATAACATCACTGCTTCTCTTCAAAATTTGCATATGCGGTGACATTATATTCAGTCTACATACGTGATGACAGCATGCATCCTCCCCCCTCCTCACTTGTGCACTTCCCCCATCCACAAACTTCATGGCCCCCGCATGTTCCGGATGAACCAAAACCACCTGTTTAACCCTTTCATTCAGTCTATTCATATATTTGGTTCATCTGCAGCCCAGCACAGGCTTCCGGTCGAGAAACAGGAGAAGCTGATGTCAGCGTCTAACTCTCACTAACACCCACACTGTACATTTCTGCACAATGCGCACAGACTTACAAGAAATCCCCCCAAAATCTATACAGAGCTAATGAACCTTTACGGTGAGCATTTAATACACGTTTATTTTAGCTCCAGACTACTTGCTCCATTACCAAGTTAGTAATCTCTTGGTTTCACTGATCTCCATTTCATAGTGAGCAAAACCTTCAAAGCATTCCCATTTTCATAGTAATAAAAACCTTAACCACATTAATCTCCTCTGGTAACCAAAGCCCTCACTGTGAGCAGTGAGGTGCTGCCCGAATGTGGTTACTTCAAAACACAATCAAACAGTCCACTTTATTGCAATGAGACTCTCCTGTGACTCAGTTGCTACTAAACCAGGATTATAAAAGACAAGTATTTAAAATAATCATCTCATCACTTTACAGTGAGGCACTCTTCTGATTTTTACACCGTTTCAAAATTTAAAGAAGAAAAAAATAGGCATTTGGGTAGTTCACACAGATTCATCAGGTTATAGCATTATTAGATTATAAATCACAGGTTATAATATCATACTGTGTTCCCTTATTTTGCTGTCACTCGGCCAGAGACCCATTCTTATGGCTGACTCGGGGATCTCATACCTGTATGATTCTTGACAGACTTTAAATGTATTTTTTATAATCCTGTTAAATGTTGAGTAGAATAAAGCAGATAAAAAAATAAACAGATGATATAATGTATGTTTGTAATGAAGAACTCAGAGTCAGGATTTTTAGTTCTCATTTCATCACTAGAACAGGACTTAAAGACTCAAGTCAGGATCAAGTCTGGCTGCACAAAAACATGATTTTCACTGGACAATAATGTGTGAAAGTCTGTCAGCAGTTTGGAGATTCACTGCTTCCTCTCTCATTTCACACTTTGTGCAGCTCAAATGCTTTTAGTTCAAGTGAGCGTCAGAGGAACACCACAACCTGATTTTCACTCAACATTTGACTGGAAAAAGACACAAACACCACATTTGGCTCCTGGAATAATCACAACTTCCATCTCTGAAGAGGAACAAGTTTACAAGGAATCATTTAGAAGGATTTTACAAAGAAACACATTTAATCCATGAATGTGAAAAGATGTTTGTGAGGGACAGAGTCATGGAGAGACTCAACTATCTGTTCAACACTGTTTCTCTACCAGGAGGAGACTCTGGAGACTCAACTCAGCACAGAAACACTGAGGAGGAACCAGACGACCAGCCCCAGAACCCAAATCCAGGATAGAGAGGTTGAGTGAATGTGGTGTTGAAGGTGTGGAGGTGGATCAGAGAGTCAGAGGAGACTCTGTAGAAGGACAGAATTCCAGCAGGAACGTCCACATAAACTGAAACTCTGTGAGAGACTGAGGAGGACCTGATGGGTGTTTTACTGTTATTGTGTCTGACAGAGTAACCACCATCAGAGCAGTACAGACACCAGGACTGATCATTCCATCCAAACGTGCAGTCATCACTGCCTGTTTTCCTTCTGATTCCTGTGTAACTCACTGAAATATCAACCATTCCTCTCCACTCCACCTCCCAGTAACAGCGACCAGTCAGACCAGTTGTACACAGCAGCTGCCACCAGGAGTCAAACCTGTCTGGATGATCAGGATACGACTGATCCTCCTCCACATGTGTCACCTTCCTGTTGTTGTCAGACAGTTTGAGTTCTCTGTGTACTGTGTTTGTGTCGACTGTGAGTTGACAGGAATCTGATGGAGAGAACAAACACAACACAGCTGCAGTTATTGATGGATCATGTGATCAGTATTAAACCTTTGATGATGACCTCAGAGATGTGACACTTTGAAGATGCTTGAATGTGCTGCTTTGTTTCCATCAATACATTAAAACACACTTACACTTCCTCAGACCTGGTGTCAACCATCGGACTCCAGCAGGCGTCACCCTAAAAGGAGGAGGACGGTCAGAGCAGCAGCGACTCTTTCAGCAGCACACATGGACATTACATGGCTCTCACACTGTTCCACTGATAAAGGACCAGTCCAACATGGAGACACAGACACCTGAATGCTGCATCTCTAAAGTCCTGTCCTGTGCTCATCACGTTCCAGCTCAGTTTACACTCATTATTCAGCTTTACTCATTTATGGTTCTTCTTTTCATGGAGCTAGGCTAACAGTTCACCTTTCTCCCTGTCTTTGAGCTAAGCTAGGCTAACAGTTTCCTCTTTTTCCAGTCTTTATGCTCAGCTAGTGTTACTGACCCAGTTTCGTCGGCTTCTCGACCATAGTTGGACAGCCTCATGTAAACGCAAGCTCGCTGTTGGCAACAAATTGTATTCAGAGTCTGGACCAACTCTGCGGTGGAGAATGAGGAACTTTATTCAAGCCCTGCAGCACACTGTACACACACTCAGCTTCTCCAGAACACACTTGGATCTACTTCTCTGTTTGGACCAGAACATGCCCTGTGACTACAGACCCGAATAGAAATTTCTGGGCTCCGATTATTCGGCCTGTTTAATGACGAATATCTGAATATTCGATTTGATTCCCAACGTCTGACAAGGGGAGCGAGCCGAATATTGGGATCGGTTCATATCTCAACATTCGATAGGGGGACACGTCGGGCGAATTGACGAGACGAATACCGATGACGAGAAATTGTCCGACGGGGGTGATCAGGATTTTTGGATTTCAAAAGAAAAATTTGGATACCACCATCAAGACCAAATACTCAGATATTTAGGTGCAGCCCAACACCATACTCATCACCCTTCTTCAGCTTCACTGTTCTTCTCCCTTCCTACCACTGCAGCACTTCCTCTGACGTCTCACACACCCTGAAACCTACCAATGGAAAGGAGCAGGCTTGGCCTGAAACACTAGATGATAGTTTCCTGACAGTGTCTGTCTATCTGTACCTGAGAGTTTCCAGTCTACAGTGTTGATCCTCCACTCATTCATGCTTTCTCTGTTCATAGAGCTGGGCTAACAGTTTACCCTGCTTCTTGTCTTTGAGCTAAGCTAGGCTAACAGGTTCCCCTTCCCTTCAGTCATGGTGTGTAGCTGAGCTAACAGTGTTCTTCTGCTTCCTGTCTTTGTTGTGAGCTACGCTAATAGTTTCTTGAGTGCATCTGTCTGTCTGTACCTGAGAGTTTCCAGTCTACAGTGTTGATCCTCCACTTTAGCTCTCAGCATCTTCTCTCCTGAGTCTCCTGGATGGTTGTAGCTCAGGTCCAGCTCTCTCAGATTTGAGGTCTTCAAGCTCAGAGCTGAGGCCAGAGAAGCACAGCCTTCCTCTGTGACCAGACAGCCTGACAGCCTGCACACACAAAACAACACAAACCTGATGGACAACACTTGGCTGGATGTATCTCACTCTCTTTTCTTCTTTGTCTTTCAGATACATTTTGCTGCACATTTCATACGTCTCAAGCAAATCAACAATCTCAACAATGATTAGTGGGATTTAATCATGTCAAAAATAAACCCTGACAAAGTCCTGCACAAGTTCAGTAAAAGTTCATTTGATGAATCCCATCAGCAGAAATGATTGTACTCAGGTTAGCTGTTTATCTACTGATAGAAATCACATCAGTTTCAAAGTGTGAGTCCTGACCTGAGAGCTTCCAGTTTACAGTGTGGACTCTCCAGTCCAGCAGAAAGACTCTTCACTCCTGAATCCTGCAGGTTGTTGTTAGTCAGGTCCAGCTCTGTCACACTGGAGGACTGGGAGCTGAGGACTGAGGACAGAGCTCCACAGCTTCTCTCTGACAGATTACAGCCACTCAGTCTGAAGAGACAAAGAGAAGAAGATAAATAATACATTTAGTCCATTATTTTCTATCCTGCTGTAAAGACAGCAGTGAATTTAACAACAAATACATCCCACTATGTCCAGAATACAACAGCACTGAGGACAGTCCTCTGCAATAGTATTTAAATGTGAAAATAATCCAAAGTGTAGCACATTACAGTATTCAGATTACTTTGAAGTTCAGCAGTGAAGTATTTCATCTGATTAAAAAACAAACTGACAGTTTAGATGTTTTTTTAATATTTTTTTAAATTTCTTTTTTGTTTAGTTTTTTTTTTAGTTTTCAAAGTGTGAGTCCTGACCTGAGAGCTTCCAGTTTACAGTGTGGACTCTCCAGTCCAGCAGAAAGACTCTCCACTCCTGAATCCTGCAGGTTGTTGTCAGTCAGGTCCAGCTCTGTCACACTGGAGGACTGGGAGCTGAGGACTGAGGATAGAGCTCCACAGCTTCTCTCTGACAAATTACAGCCACTCAGTCTGAAGAGACAAAAAGGAGATTATACTGATGAAACAGCAGCAAAATGAAAAAGGATCTTCAGTCTTGTGGGATATCTATGATATTTCTAAATGGAGTTTTTATCCTAACTGTTTTATCCTAACTGCTTGGTTTTATAGAATCACATTCCTAATGTTTCACATTGCCTATGATGATGAAAAAATACTGGATAAGGGAGGTATGCAAGAGTGGAAAAGTACGCACTGAAAAGTTATGATGGAGACTTTGTTTCAAGATTGCGCTAGAAGACTCTGTTCCACAGATAAGAACAACCAACACGGTCTCACGGGGATTCGTGAAACTGTCACGTCAGTTTTTGTTTCGGTTTCGTGCGCACCAACACGATGTCGTCATGTTTTTCGTGCCGCTCACCACGAGCGAAACCCGCTGTGATAATCACATCTGAAAGTGGTTTATACCGGCGGATTCATGACGATCTAAGCTGTCCATCGACGTTTGCGGCCGCCGCGAAACCCGCTGTGGTAATCACATCTGAAAGTGGTTCATACCGGCGGATTCATGACGATCTAAGCTGTCCATCGGCGTTTGCGGCGGCCGCGGCGGCCGCCGGACGTTCTTTAAATTCCTATGCAAATTCGGCGGATTCATGACGATCTAAGCTGTCCATCCGCGTTTGCAGCCGCCGCCGCGGCCGCCATTGCAGCCGCCGGACATCCGGCCACCACCGCGGCCGGATCGCATCTGAAAGTGGTTTATACCGGCGGATTCATGACGATTTAAGCTGTCCATCGGCGTTTGCGGCCGCCACTGCGGCCGCGGCTGTGGCTGGATGTCTGGCGGCCGCAATGGCGGCCGCGGACGCAAACACCGATGGACAGCTTAAATCGTCACGAATCTGCCGAATTTGCATAGGAATTTAAAGAATGTCCGGCGGCCGAAGCGGCGGCCGCAGCGGCCGCCGCAAACGCAGATGGACAGCTTAGATCGTCATGAATCCGCCGGTATAAACCACTTTCAGATGTGATTACCACAGCGGGTTTCGCTTGTGGTGAGCGGCACGAAAAACATGACGACATCGTGTTGGTGCGCACGAAACCGAAACAAAAACTGACGTGACAGTTTCACGAATCCCTGTGAGACCGGGCTGGAACAACTGCTTTGGTTTCAAGGCTCAGAGCACAGCAACCAAGAGCAGGAGCAAAACAAGATGGCGGCTCATATGCAAAGGAGGGGGTCAGATGTGCAGAACACAGCCAATCAGAAGAAAGAAACACCCTGAATGCTTATGCACCTGTGAAACTAGATATACTGTAAGGCTGGGTCAGGGGAAGAACAGCATGTGAGGCTTCGTGAACTGACAAGAATCCTGTTGTTCTCAGGAATATAATTTTTTTTACCCAGAGCTCTATATGCTATATTCAATCTACTGTTAAAGACACATGTTTAATGAGACCTAAATACCTTCTCCTATCGCTTTTTCAACGAATGCGTAGGACATAGTCACACATAGTCTGTTTTCCTGGCAAATTGAGATTTTGCTCCAACAGTCTCCAACTACTTACACAACTTTCTTGGAGGCTTTGACCACTGGCAGCAGCCTCAGAAGAACCTCCTCTGAAGCAGAGTATTTCTTCAGGTCAAACATGTCCAGATGTTCTCCTGATGACAGTAAGATGAAGACCAAAGCTGACCACTGAGCAGGAGACATTTCATCTGTGGACAGACGTCCTGATCTCAGAGACTGTTGGATCTCCTCCACTAGAGAAACATCGTTCAGTTCATTCAGACAGTGGAACAGATTGATGTTTCTCTCTACAGACACATTCCCACTGATCTTCACCTTGATGTACTCCACTGTTTTCTGATTGGTCTGTGAGCTACTTCCTGTCTGTGTCAGCAGGCCTCGTAGGAGATTCTGATTGGTCGGCAGTGACAGACCCAGGAGGAAGCGCAGGAACAAGTCCAGGTGTCCGTTTGGACTCTGTAAGGCCTCGTCCACAGCTCTCTGGTAGAAAACTGTTGGATCAGGTGTGTTGGAGGTTGTTTGTTGTTCTTCTAGCAGGTTGATTCCAGAGTTGATGAAGGTCTGATGGACATGAATAGCAGCCAGAAACTCGTGAACACTCAGATGAACAAAGCAGAACACCTTGTCCTGGTACAGCCCTCTCTCCTCTTTAAAGATCTGTGTCAACACTCCAGAGTACACTGAGGCTGCTTCCACATCGATGCCACACTCTGTCAGGTCAGACTCATAGAATATCAGGTTTCCTCTCTGCAGCTGATTAAAAGCCAGTTTTCCCAGAGACTCAATCATCCTCCTGCTGTCTGGACTCCAGTGTGGATCTGTCTCAGCTCCTCCATCATACTTGACCTTCTTGACCTTGGCCTGAACCACCAGGTGGTGGATGAACATCTCAGTCAGGGTTCTGGGCAGCTCTCCTCCCTCTCTGCTTCTCAGCAGCTCCTCCAGGACTGTAGCAGTGATCCAGCAGAACACTGGGATGTGGCACATGATGTGGAGGCTTCGTGATGTCTTCATGTGGGAGATGATGCTTCTGGCCTGCTTCCCATCTCTGAATCTCTTCCTGAAGTACTCCTCCTTCTGTGGGTCGGTGAACCCTCTGATCTCCGTCACCATGTCCACACAGTCAGGAGGGATCTGATTGGCTGCTGCAGGTCGTGTGGTTATCCAGAGGCGAGCAGAGGGAAGCAGATTCCCCCTGATCAGGTTTGTCAGCAGCACATCCACTGAGGTGGACTCTGTAACATCAGTCAGGACCTCGTTGTTGTGGAAGTCCAGAGGAAGGCGACATTCATCCAGACCATCAAAGATCAACACAACCTGGAAGTCTTCAAAGCTGCAGATTCGTGCTGCTTTGGTTTCACTGAAGAAGTGATGAACAAGTTCCACTAAGCTGAACTTTCTCTCTTTCAGCACATTCAGCTCTCTGAAAGTCAATGGAAATATGAAGTGGATGTCCTGGTTGCTTTTGTCTTCAGCCCAGTCCAGAGTCAACTTCTGTGTTAACACTGTTTTCCCGATGCCAGCCACTCCCAGTGTCATCACTGTTCTGATTGGTCCATCTCTTCCAGGTGAGCCTTTAAAAATGTCTTCTGCTGTGATGATTGTTTCTGCTCTGTCTGATTTCCTGGATGCTGCTTCAATCTGTCTGACCTCATGTTCATCATTGACCTCTGCAGTCCCTCCCTCTGTGATGTACAGCTCTGTGTAGATCTCATTCAGGAGTGTCGGCTGTCCTGCTTTTGCAATGCCCTCAAACACTCTCTGGAACTTCTTCTTCAGACCACATTTAAGTTCACGTCCACAAACTGCAGGAAGTTCTGAATGAAAACACAAGAAAGAAAGAGTGAAGTAGAAGTAACCTGGATATTAAAGCACCAAAGTACCAATAAAGTGAAGGTGGCAGTTTGTCCCCTAAATACAGATTGTGTGAATATATTGTGAGACTTTAGTAAATGTTCTGTTGATCAGCAGCTTCAGTCTTTATACAAATCCTCTTACTGCTCTGCAGACAGTCAGCCAGCTTCTCCTGCTTCATCCTCCTCAGGAACAACACTGTGATCTGCTGAAACATCTCTCTGCTGCTCCTCTGCTCTTCATCATCATCCTCCAACTCCTCCTCATCCTCCCTCTGACTCTCTGAGCATTCTGGGTAATCTGGACTCACTACCTTCTGCATCTTCTTCAGCTCCTTCTTCACAAAAGTCACCATGTTGTCCTCCAGCAGCTGGAACTGAGAAATGTGTCAATGAGTCCATCAGAGTCAAATCATGGAGCCAAACATCAGATCCATGTTGGACACACTGACAGTCCACTGGTCTACAAAGAGCAGCATGGGGACGCCTGAATACAACAGATGGAGAACAACTTGTTGTCCATGAACTCACCATGAATATGGAGTCCAGGTCATGCTGCTGGACAGACTGAGCTCTGGGAACTTCTAAGTTTTGCTGCTCAACTCTGTGGATCAACATCAACAGTTAACTCTCACTTTATCAAACACCAGCTGAAGGTCCATGATGTTCATTAGAGATTCCAACATTAAGTCTGTTTTCCACTGCTGCACATAGAAGCTAACATATAGGCTAACATACAGGCTAACAAGGCTTATCTGATCACAGAACTGAAGTTTTTTTCAAGTAAAACTATTTCTTGATATTTTATTGAACTCAGAAACTCAAAAGTCAGAAAGGACAACAAGAACCATTTTTCTGTCCTCTCCATCCTCTTCCAGCATCAGTAATCTCCATCAACAATGTAGAATTAACCCTATAGGCTAACATATAGGCTAACATGTAGGCAAACATAGAGGCTAACATGTTAGCTTATATAAGATAACATGTTAGCCTAACATATAGACTAACATGTAGGCTAACATACTGGCTAACAGGTAGGCTAACATGTAGGCTAACCTACAGGCTAACATACAGGCTCACAAGGCTCATAGGATCACAGAACTGGAGTTTTGTCCAGTAAAACTATTTCTTGATATTTTCGTGAACTCAGAGTTCTTGCTGTGATCCACCTGGTTCTGTTTTTAATGTCTCTGTGGATGATGTTCACGTTATTAGCATCACTTCTTCAAAACATTTGTTCTGTTTGATGAGGAGCCAATCTGCTATCAAACTAGCAGTTCTGCAACTTTGCTCTGAACATCTTACCCCTCTGTAGCAGGACCTGGTTCTCCTTTAAAATAGATAAAATCATCCTTAGACTGGTCACTCTTGAAGGACACACAGCTGGATGCAGGTCCAGGTCCAGAGGACTCAGGGCTCTGATGGATTCTGATGAATAGAGAGGAAGATCACCAGGAAGGAAAAATCATGTAGCAGAGTTTCAGAGTGATTTAATGATGGAACATATTTGGAACAATGACAGAACATTTGGCACAACAGTCAGTAGTTTGATTTCACAGCTTACTTCTTGGCAGCAGGAGATTGATGATCTTTAAAGTCAATGAGGCGACGCTTAGACCGGTCACTCTTTAAGGACACACAGCTGGATGGAGGTCCAGGTCCAGGTCCAGGTCCAGGTCCAGGTCCAGGTCCAGGTCCAGGTCCAGGTCCAGGTCCAGGTCCAGGTCCAGGTGGATTCCTGTCAATAATGATGCAGCAGTGATGTGATGCTGAGCTCTGACATGCAGCAGAGTCCTGGACAGTTAGAGATGGTGGTCTCACCTCTCAGCTTTGCTCTGGTTCTCCTGTTCCCCACACAGAGAGCTTTTAGAGGGAGGGACTCCCTCCTCTCTGTCCTCACACTCATCCATGATGCTCAACTCACAGCAGCTCTCACACACTTTCTACCTTCACCTGCACAGGAAACAAACATCATTGATTCACTGAAATCCTCCTGGAAAAGATCAGCTGCTGCACTTCTACTATCAGTCCAGCAGATGGAGTCATGGAGCAGCAGAGACTCACAGAGAAACCGAAAGTAAAAAAGACATGACGCAGTTTGTATTGTGAAGAAACATCAGCAGCTCATCAAACTGTAGGGTTGCCAACTCCCTGAAAAATAAATAAGGGACACCTCGCTGGCAGGGCTGGCCGACCCGATTGCCTTCACCCCTCCCAGCATGGTGAAATCTCTTTTTTTTGCCTTTTTTTGTGCGTGAAATGATTTTGAACCTTTTTTGAGTCAAACCTGAGTTTTTTTTTCCCTTTTATTGTGAAACCGTGTGACAAACAATAACAACAACAGTGATGTAGACAGTGAAGATACAATGAATGGAAATATTAAAAAAAGAGAGAGAAGTAGACAAATTCAAACAAACAGATCCAGCACAAAAAACAAACAAACAAAACAAAACAAAAACAAAAAACCTGCATTTGTCGATAAGTGGCAATTGTGTTTCAGTGATTTGATGTAAGTTAAATGACCATGAGTAATAATGTAGACTGGCGGGGACTTGATATGTGAGGAGGAAGAAGGGAACAAGAAAAAGCTAAAACAAAAAATAATAATAATTTTTAAAAAATAGAAAATAAAAATAAAAAAATAAACAAACAAATAAAGATAAAGAATAAAAATTGACGAACAAGCAGTGAGGAGTGAGGGGCGATGCACAACCTATAATATAATATTAAAAATAATGCTATGATATAATACGAAGAAGAATAAAATAATAATAAGATATCAACCATAATAATAGTAATAGTGATAACATCAACGGTGAATATAATGCAATAAGGTCTAGTGACGAGACAAACTGATAGTGTATAATATAATTTGTTTGAATATACTATTAATAATAATATATAACAATACTATATATGTTGTAATAAAAAAACAACGACCGAGCAATGAGTGGTGGGCGAGGGGATAAATCAGGGAGCCAGGGGGCGAGCAAATGACACCGCGCACCAGCCCGCGGTGGCACGCTCAGGCCCCTAACAAGAACAGGTGGGGCAGGGAAGCGAGTGAGAGCCCGCCCCCTCAACGTTCCCCCATTCTGCCAGTTTTTCCTCCCTGGGGAGGAAGTTTGTTGTCTGAGAAAGGCTACAATTATTTATTTATTATTATTATTATTGTTATTATTATTATTATTATTCAATTATTTATTTATTTATTTATATATATTTTAAATAATAATAATTATTATTATTATTTTTTTTTTAAAATAATTTCTTTCCCTTTAGGGATGGGTGGGGGCGTGAGCCACCCCCCGCCCACCATCCAACCAGTCCCACCAGGGGCACTGACATACCAACCGGGGGGGGGGGGGGGGGGGGGGGGGGGGCGGGCGCACTGCCACCGCCCGCGAAACCCCAGTCCCCCAGTCCACCCCCCACACACGCACCCCCATGCTCAGGTCATCGTCTCATCACCACAACACATAATTATATCTACTAGTTGTTATCATAATATTATCATATATAATAGAACAATAATAGTTAATAAAATAATAATAATCCAGTAAAGAAAAATAATAATAATAATAACAAAAGGATGAACTCAAATAGATAGTAAATATTTATACATAAATAATCTATTTAGGTTAAAGAGAGAGTGATAGTGAAAATGATAGTGAAAATGATTAAAAAAAAAAAAAGAAAAACCCACAAAAGTTCAATATAATAAACATCCCACTAAGAATATAAGCTATGAAATAATTATAGCCTATAGTGGTATTACTGATCTTAAATAAACAAATACTTGAATAAATGGATGAATTGAAAATAAATAAATAAGTGAATAAACAAAAATAAACAGATACATGAATAATACGTAAATAAATATATAAATAGATACATAAATAAATAAATAATATACCCTATATATTTTATATATACGGTTTATGTGATAATTATAACATATGGTAGTATTACCAATCTAGTAAAAAAAAGAAAAGAAAAGAAAAAAAGAAAAAAAATTAATATTATATCAAACAATGTAAATTATAGAAATGATATATATATATATATATATACACATATACATACACCTACACACACATGCATATATGCATACACACAGGAAGTAGCAAATTAGTAGTAATAGTGCTAATAATAATAATAACATAAAGAATCCAATTAAACAAACATAATTAAACAATAAGTGGATTAACTCAAATAGTATATGTTATTTATGCATAATATATCTATTGTATATTAATTAAATTAGATGTAAAGAGTCAAACCTGAGTTTAATTAGATGCATGTTTTTGAGTGATACAAATGTATGGAAAACAAATTATTATTCAACAATTTATTTTTTAGTGGAAAATAACAACCCATTCACACCTGACTAGGGCACTTAGCAAACCCTACTGTGTGAGGGAATGACCTAATGACTCCCATAATGAGGTTATGTTATTCACAATTTACCTCCTGCTACAACAGTGTACTGCTGGTTTAAGAAAAACACTAAAACAGAATTTGATTTTAATTTTTTGGTGGGAAAAAACTATGAAATTAAGCTTTTTTTCAGCTTTTATTTAATTGCACAGGGCAGTTCTCTCTCTGGGAACAAAGTGGCTGCTTCTATTGCTTCCTGGGAGGGTATGAGTAACTAGCATACGTCTGAATGACAGTGATCTGGAGAAGTTTGTTTGTTCATCACTGTAAAAAAACATCCTCTCAACTCTCTATCGTAACTATCAGGTAGCGATACTCCTTCCTGTTCAGTGCTAAAGTTATTGATCTGCATAAGCAGCACATGGCTAATTGAATATTCATGAGAAAACCACGGTCGAGCCGATTAGCATTCTAAAGGCTATCCAGGCTAGCAGCAGTGAAGACGTAAAGCTGATGGAGAGATAAAAAACAAAGGGACAGCACAAAACTACCAACAAACGGAGGACAACACCTAACTGTTACTGGACCGGAGGAGCCATTTTTCACAGCTGGATGTTTAAGTTTAAGATGAACAGCGGCTGCAGCTAAATTCATTGGCTTATGAAGATCATAAGATCGTCAATGGGTGAGCGACACAGTTCATTGAAAATGTAGAGTTTGTGTTGGTGTTTTGTTTGGAGGATATGTGGCTGTGAGCTGCTAATCAGAGTTTAAAGGCTATGGGCTAACTGGGAGTTTACTCAGGCTACTGGTGACTTAATGTGTGAAATGAAACCAAAGACAGATATGAAGCAGATTGTCATGCTGAATGATCTATTCTATCCAACTTGCAAGCAAATAGATGGAATTATGACTTTTCCAGTCATTTTGGAGTTGTGTTTGTGTGTGATCTGTGTTCACAGACGGGCTGGAGAAACAGGACGGTCAGCTCAGGCTGAGGTTTGGTTTGTTATCGTCTTAAACTCTGGTGAACTAAAATATGTGGCTCCAGCCTTGTTCTTGTGAGACATGATGCTGGATCAGTGTTCGTGTTTCTGTTTTGTTGCTGTTGATTATGCCCGGTAGTTGTTATTGACTGAATTCTGGAGTGTGGTCAGCTGCCAGAGTGTAGCGTGAGCTCTAGACCTATATATTTGAAAGTACTCTTGTGGTTCTGTAACATTTTGATTACAAGCATATTTGCCGCTGTCTCAGCAGGCAGCATTTGGGAGTAGACGCGCTGTTCCACCACAGTAATGGCGGCGCCCACAAATACGGGACAGTTGAGATCCCGTATGAGACAAATCAATTTAGCCCAATTTACGAGACGTCCCAGCTAATACGGGACAGTTGGCAACCCTATCAAACTGACTCAAGTCAGTCAATAATCTAATAGAAATATTGACTGATTGCAGTCAATTAATAACCTAATAATCATATTGATCCATGTTTAAATAGCAGTCATCCAAAGTTTGTGCTGAAATAAGAAGTGAACATGTAGAAACATGACAGAGCAGAAATAATCATTTAACTGAAGTTAAAGCAGCAAACAAAGCAAACTTACACTTTATTCAAAGCACTGAAGGAGAAGAAGAAGAAAGTTTCCAGTCCACTCCTGGACTATCAGATATCTGATCTGTTTACTGGAACCAGTCAGGACTCCACCTATGAGGAAGCAGCAGGCAGAGTTTCACAATAAGAGCACATTTTACAGGCTGATTCCCACTCATTTCACGTGATGGATTATTTCATCATTCAACCTTTTTCATGTCACTTAACATCCAACAGAACTTCTACAAACCCTGTGCTTCATGAAACCAGAAGCTCCCATCAGGCTGTAAATCCCTGACAGTTAACATTCCCTAGAATGGAATCACTGGGACAGAACCAACATCAGCAGAGATCAAACTAATGGACATTTCCCTCAACATGTCTGCTCTCGATCTCGTTTAATGCTGCTTTTAAGAAACATCTGAACATTTCTAGCATTTGGTTTCTTCAAAGTGTATCAGGTGAACTTTATTCCAGTTTAAATCTTTTCCCCTCTGCTCGACAGATCAGATCACAGGTTGTGATTGACAGAAGAACAACTCCTGTTTAGAACTGCCTGACAAACACAAATGATATTTACTGATAAAACACATTAATTTCAGCATCAGTTTGATAACTCCTGCTGGTTGGGAACACCGCAACATGTCTGAAGATTTGGTTTAAATTTATTTACAGAGTCAAAGTCACAACCAATAACATGAAATAACCCCCCAAAAATTAAAAAAATCACCTCAAAAAGGTACAAAAATCACTTTTAAAAATGCATTAAAAAAAACAAAAACAGATGAAATTTCCATGAAAACACTCAAAATTACGGAGCCCCAGAAGGGACCTGGAAGAAAAAAAAATCAAGAAGAATCCCGAGAAAGTCACGACGATCGGACATTACCTCTTCAGATTAGTGACCTGTCTTCATCGTAGTCACGGGCAACAGCGACTACATCTGAGAAGACAGGTAATTTTCAGAGCTGTTTTGATTCTTAACAGTGAACATGTCAGCGTTAGCTTAGCTACTTAGCTTTGACTATGTTTAAGAAGACAGATAGTAGTCAGAGATGTTTGGATTCTGAACAGTGAATCTGTTAGCATTAGCTTAGCTACTTAGCTTCGACTATGTTTGCAGCCGTTACATAGCGGTTAAACAAACGCAATAAGCTGATGACAATAGCTATTTTAATCTTTATAGATGGTCTTCAGGTTAATTGCAAAACAGAGGTCAGCTGTTGTTGTTGAGATCACACTACTGGATGCTACACAGTTATACCGGATTTCAGCTGAAGGCTGCTGTTCTGTCCAAACTGTCAAAAGACATTGACATTTTTCTTGTGATATGCCCTCCACTGTTGTTAGCTTTCGTTTCAATAAATTGAGATGAAGAAATCACTCTTGCATGCTTCTACTTAAATGCCCTACTTTCAAAGTTGATAAACTTTTTGCAAGTAGTGCATGTAGACACATCATGTAAGCACACTTCAATAATATATCTGCTGCAGTAATGCAGTTTATCCATACAGCTGGGTGTGACAGTTAAAAAAAAACAGTATATGTTGCTGATATGTTTAAGACTAAGAATCTGGTTGAAAAGCACAACTGATTATCTGTCAAAATGTGTGTAACAGAAATGTGCACTGAACACGGAATGAAGTCTCTGTAGATTATAGACAAAACATGCATCTCTCATCACAAATGTCTTTTATTAACCCAAAGTGCATGATCAAAAATACAAAACAGATGAAGTTAAATAATAATATTAATAATTTACAAAAAGGAAGATCTTTTTTCTAGAAAAGGCAGAAGTAGTGGAGAGTGCAGTTTATTTGTGTGACAGTCACTCCAGCACCGACACCATGCATCACATCAGTCCAACCAAGGTGTTTGAATTTCCATCCGTCCTCTGGATGTTCTCGCAAAAGTTTCTCGGGATTCTTCCTGATTTTTTTTCTCCATGTCCCTTCCGGGGCTCCATACAAAATAGCAACCAATGATATGAAATAACCTCAAAAAGACTGAAATCACCAGAGAGTACTGCCACTATCTGGAGCCAGCTACCACGGACATGGCAAAAGGAGACAGAATAGTTAAAAAAGAGAGACAAATTAAGAGACTAAATGGTGAAAGAAATGAAGGCGTGCATAGTTCAGATAGAGAAAGATGGTCCAGCTGGTCCTCATGGATGAATATTACTTAATTATTATATATCTGAGGAAGAATAACTACCTTTTAGGATTAAATATGATCTGATGGAGTTCATCTTTTCATCATAAGTAGACCTTAATTCTTCACAATATCCAGATATTGGAATTATAGAGTGAAAAATGGAAGAAATGTCCTAAATAAAGAGCATGAATCCTAAAAGCATTGTGTGTAATTGCAGATTACAAACAATGGGCCCTTTAGGTCTTAATGAAAGAATTTGAAAATGTCCGTATTCAGCTCTTATAGATCCATGTCGTCTTTATGCTGCACTGGCTTTGATCACTAATGGAAGTCATGAGTGTGAATGGAGATCCTTTTTCCACTTCTGTTTGACCACAAACATATGCTCCACACGATGTTCTTGTTCTACGTGTGTTGTTGAAAAATCAAACATTCAAAGCATTTCCATCCTACAACTGTTGCACTGACGTTCTGCTAATAAGAACAACTCATGTTTAGAATTGCCTGACAAACACAAATGATATTTACTGATAAAACATTGATTACAGCATCAGTTTGAGAACTCCTGTTGGTTGGGAACACCCCAACATGTCTGAAGATTTAGTTTTAGGGAATAAAGATATATTTAATGTTTTAATTGTGCTACAACAACGTTGTTTTTGAGTGAAAATACAATGAATGATTCAATCAGTTTTATGTTCTATAGATATAAAAGATAAAAACCAGTTTAAAGTGTATTTTACTCACATTCAGATGGAGAAAACAAGCTGTGACACCAAAAAGCAGAAAGCAGAATTCCTCTGAGGAACAGGTAGGGCTGTGATGTCACTGTTGTCAGGGCAACAAATCAGAAAAAAAATTTCTATCTGATCTGACAACACCACTTCACAGAGGGGAACGAGCTGCCAAGCCTAACAGGAGACAGCTACTCCAATCCAAAGAGATGTCACCAAACCCCAGAGAACGGCCACAACAGCAAGACAAACATGTTAACTACTGAAAACACAAACCAGGGACTAAACACCTCTAACAAGCACAATCAACATCATGGACACACCTGAGATTTCCTCTCACTCACTGATTGGCTGAAGGATCCAAAAGCAGACGCCCTGCAGCTAAAGCAGATCAAGCAGTTTTCTAACAGCCACTCCATCTGGAACATGAAGCAGAGCAAGAAAACAGCCTCATTGTAGAGCTCCTTATCTGGACCAGACTTTAGAATCTGCTGCTCTGACGCTTCTATAGCGGTTAAACAGGATTTTAGTAGTTTATGTTGATCTAACCGTCACACTTTTGGCCTCATAGTTTATTTTTGATTGTTCAGAGAAAAATCAGTTTGAAAGAAGTTAAAGTTCATAACTTCACATTGTTCATGATTTCTGTTTCTGAATTATTGTCTGTCTTCATTACCTGTAGAACGACTTTGTTCTATTCTTATGACTGTTACTGTGCATGAAAATATCATTTAATCATATTTTACTGGAGGAACATCTGAAGAAACCCAGATCCTCACTGACTGCTGGGAGACTCCACAGACAGAACATCAGCAGCTCCATCTTCAGCATCTTGGGCCTGATGTTTGAAAAGGTTTCTGTTTTACTTCCTGACAGGCAGAAGAAGAGCTCACCTGTATTCAGGTTCTGAGTACAGTAGTTGACATGAAATATTCTGTCTTGAATTATTGATGATGTTCAGCATCCAGAAGTCCTGCTGATCACATGAGAGAGAGTCTCTATATACTTTCTGTTAAGTTTGATTTATGACCCCTCTGTGTGCATACATTAGCATAAATTAAGCAGTGACATCAACAAAAAAATAGCATAAATTAAGAAAGAAATGACTACTACTACCAGTTGAAGGTTCACTTACCAACACGTCTGTGAAAGAGAGCCGGAAAGTAGTATAAGTTAAGCAATGCCATCATCATCATCACCAATTATCATAAATTAAGAAATGACATCTTTACGTGTTCCCACAGTCCTCCTACTACTATTACTGTGTGTCTGTATGAGTTGTTCTAACTGCATCTGTGTTGTGTTACATCGCAGTGTAACTTAC